>NC_074677.1:6078838-6084657 GCF_029448725.1 Salvelinus fontinalis
AGGCTGTTTCAGATCTAGTGCCCAGGGAGGAGGGGTTAGCGTTTCTTTTGGACCTATCAGGCTGTTCCAGATCTAGTGCCTAGGGAGGAGGGGTTAGGGTTTCTTTTGGACCTATCAGGCTGTTCCAGATCTAGTGCCTAGGGAGGAGGGCCTAGGGTTTCTTCTGGACCTATCAGGCTGTTTCAGATCTAGTGCCTAGGAAGGAGGGGTTAGGGTTTCTTCTGGACCTCACTATACTGGCCCAAAAAGCACATGCCCTCGAGATATCCCTTATTGGGACGGTGGTTATGGTGTTAGTCATGGATGCTGGTAGCCTGGAGATATCCCTTATTGGGACAGTGGTTATGGTGTTAGTCATGGATGCTGGTGGCCTGGAGATATCCCTTATTGGGACAGTGGTTAGGGTGTTAGTCATGGATGCTGGTGGCCTGGAGATATCCCTTATTGGGACAGTGGTTAGGGTGTTAGTCATGGATGCTGGTGGCCTGGAGATATCCCTTATTGGGACAGTGGTTAGGGTGTTAGTCATGGATGCTGGTGGCCTGGAGATATCCCTTATTGGGACAGTGGTTAGGGTGTTAGTCATGGATGCTGGTGGCATTGATATATCCCTTATTGGGACAGTGGTTAGGGTGTTAGTCATGGATGCTGGTGGCCTGGAGATATCCTTTATTGGGACAGTGGTTAGGATGTTAGTCATGGATGCTGGTAGCCTGGAGATATCCCTTATTGGGACAGTGGTTAGGGTGTTAGTCATGGATGCTGGTAGCCTGGAGATATCCCTAATTGGGACAGTGGTTAGGGTGTTAGTCATGGATGCTGGTGGCCTGGAGATATCCCTTATTGGGACAGTGGTTAGGGTGTTAGTCATGGATGCTGGTGGCCTGGAGATATCCTTTATTGGGACAGTGGTTAGGGCGTTAGTCATGGATGCTGGTGGCCTGGAGATATCCTTTATTGGGACAGTGGTTAGGGTGTTAGTCATGGATGCTGGTGGCCTGGAGATATCCCTTATTGGGACAGTGGTTAGGGTGTTAGTCATGGATGCTGGTGGCCTGGAGATATCCTTTATTGGGACAGTGGTTAGGAAGTTAGTCATGGATGCTGGTGGCCTGGAGATATTCCTTATTGGGACAGTGGTTAGGGTGTTAGTCATGGATGCTGGTGGCCTGCAGATATCCCTTATTGGGACAGTGGTTAGGGTGTTAGTCATGGATGCTGGTAGCCTGGAGATATCCCTTATTGGGACAGTGGTTAGGGTATTAGTCATGGATGCTGGTGTCCTGGAGATATCCCTTATTGGGACAGTGGTTAGGGTGTTAGTCATGGATGCTGGTGGCCTGGAGATATCCCTTATTGGGACAGTGGTTAGGGTGTTAGTCATGGATGCTGGTGGCCTGGAGATATCCCTTATTGGGACAGTGGTTACGGTGCTAGTCATGGATGCTTGTGGCATTGATATATCCCTTATTGGGACAGTGGTTAGGGTGTTAGTCATGGATGCTGGTGGCCTGGAGATATCCCTTATTGGGACGGTGGTTAGGGTGTTAGTCATGGATGCTGGTAGCCTGGAGATATCCCTTATTGGGACAGTGGTTAGGGTGTTAGTCATGGATGCTGGTGGCCTGGAGATATCCCTTATTGGGACAGTGGTTAGGGTGTTAGTCATGGATGCTGGTGGCCTGGAGATATCCCTTATTGGGACAGTGGTTAGGGTGTTAGTCATGGATGCAGGTGGCCTGGAGATATCCCTTATTGGGACAGTGGTTAGGGTGTTAGTCATGGATGCTGGTGGCCTGGAGATATCCCTTATTGGGACAGTGGTTAGGGTGTTAGTCATGGATGCTGGTGGCCTGGAGATATCCCTTATTGGGACAGTGGTTAGGGTGTTAGTCATGGATGCTGGTGGCCTGGAGATATCCCTTATTGGGACAGTAGTTATGATGTTAGTCATGGATGCTGGTAGCCTGGAGATATCGCTTATTGGGACAGTAGTTAGGGTGTTAGTCATGGATGCTGGTGGTCTGGAGATATCCCTTATTGGGACAGTGGTTATGGTGTTAGTCATGGATGCTGGTGGTCTGGAGATATCCCTTATTGGGACAGTGGTTATGGTGTTAGTCATGGATGCTGGTGGCCTGGAGATATCCCTTATTGGGACAGTGGTTATGGTGTTAGTCATGGATGCTGGTGTCCTGGAGATATCCTTTATTGGGACAGTAGTTAGGGTGTTAGTCATGGATGCTGGTGGCCTGGAGATATCCCTTATTGGGACAGTGGTTAGGGTGTTAGTCATGGATGCTGGTGGCCTGGAGATATCCCTTATTGGGACAGTGGTTAGGGTGTTAGTCATGGATGCTGGTGGCCTGGAGATATCCCTTATTGGGACAGTGGTTAGGGTGTTAGTCATGGATGCTGGTGGCCTGGAGATATCCCTTATTGGGACAGTGGTTAGGGTGTTAGTCATGGATGCTGGTGGCCTGGAGATATCCTTTATTGGGACAGTGGTTAGGGTGTTAGTCATGGATGCTGGTGGCCTGGAGATATCCCTTATTGGGACAGTGGTTAGGGTGTTAGTCATGGATGCTGGTGGCCTGGAGATATCCCTTATTGGGACAGTGGTTAGGGTGTTAGTCATGGATGCTGGTGGCCTGGAGATATCCCTTATTGGGACAGTGGTTAGGGTGTTAGTCATGGATGCAGGTGGCCTGGAGATATCCCTTATTGGGACAGTGGTTAGGGTGTTAGTCATGGATGCTGGTGGCCTGGAGATATCCCTTATTGGGACAGTGGTTAGGGTGTTAGTCATGGATGCTGGTGGCCTGGAGATATCCCTTATTGGGACAGTGGTTAGGGTGTTAGTCATGGATGCTGGTGGCCTGGGTTTGAGACCTGCTAGGGGAGTCACCCTACTCTCACTATATTTTAACGGTCATGGAAAGAGCAGGTGTTCTTACTCAGTGTATGGACACCTGCTCGTCGAACATCTCATTCCAAAATCATCGACATCAATATGGAGTTTATCCCCTATTTGCTGCTAAAACAGCCTCCACTCTTCTGGGAAGGCTTTCCACCCGATGTTGGAACATTGCTGAGGGGACTTTCTTGCGTCCAGTCACAACAGCATTAGTGAGGTTGGGCACTGATGTTGGGAGATTAGGCCTGGCTCACAGTCGGTGTTCCAAAGGTGTTCAATGGGGTGGAGGTCAGGGCTCTGTGCAGCTCAGTCAAGTTCTTCCACACCGATCTCGACAAGCCATTTCTGTATGGACCATGCGTTGTGCATGGGGGCATTGTCATGCTGAAACAGGAAAGGGCCTTCCCCAAACTGTTTCCTCAAAGCTGGAAGCACAGAATCATCTAGAATGACATTGTATGCTGTAGCGTTAAGATTTCCCTTCACTGGAACTAAGGGGCCTAGCCCCAACCATGAAAACAGCCGCAGACCATTTTTCCTCCTCCACCAAAACTTTACAGTTGGCACTATGCTTTGGGGCAGGTAGCGTTCTCCTGGCTTCCACCAAACCCAGATTCGTCTGTCGGACTGCCAGATGGTGAAGTGTGATTCATCACTCTAGAGAACACGTTTCCACTGCTCCAGAGTCCAATGGCAGCGAGCTTTACACCACTCCAGCCGACGCTTGGCATTGCGCATGGTGAACTTAGGCTTGTGTGCAGTTGCTCGGCCATGGAAACTCATTTCATGAAGCTCCCAACTAACAGTTATTGTGCTGACGTTGCTTCCAGAGGCAGTTTGGAACTCGGGAATGTGAGTGTTGCAACCGAGGACAGACGATTTTTACGTGCTACGTACTTCAGCATTCCGCAGTCCCATTCTGTGAGCTTGTGTGGCCTACCATTTCGCGGCTGAGCCGTTGTTGCTCCTACTGCCAATGTTTGTCTAGGGAGATTGCATGGCTGTGTTTTCGATTTTATACACCAGCTCGCAACGGGTGTAGCTGAAATAGCTGAATTCACCCATTTGAAATGGTGTCCATATACTTTTGTATATATAGTGTTTATACGGTGAAAAGTATTTACCCTTTTGATTTGCTCTATTGCTGCCTATTGTTGATATTGAATGTTATCAGATCTTTAAAAAAAACGAATATTAGATAAACAGAACCTGAGTGAACAAATAACACAACAATTACATACTAATTAAATGTATTTCATAAACAAAGTCTGTTGTTAATTTGTTTACTGTGAAATAGCATTGTATCTGGTCAAACACACACTTTTTTTCTCCAAAAGTTTACTAAGTGTTGGTGACAGGCTGATTGGTCGGCTGTTTGAGCCAGGAAAAGGGTGCTAAGTGTTGGTGACAGGCTGATTGGTCGACTGTTTGAGCCAGGAAAAGGGTGCTAAGTGTTGGTGACAGGCTGATTGGTCGGCTGTTTGAGCCAGGAAAAGGGTGCTAAGTGTTGGTGACAGGCTGATTGGTCGGCTGTTTGAGCCAGGAAAAGGGTGCTAAGTGTTGGTGACAGGCTGATTGGTCGGCTGTTTGAGCCAGGAAAAGGGTGCTAAGTGTTGGTGACAGGCTGATTGGTCGGCTGTTTGAGCCAGGAAAAGGGTGCTAAGTGTTGGTGACAGGCTGATTGGTCGGCTGTTTGAGCCAGGAAAAGGGTGCTAAGTGTTGGTGACAGCGCTGATTGGTCGGCTGTTTGAGCCAGGAAAAGGGTGCTAAGTGTTGTGTGACAGGCTGATTGGTCGGCTGTTTGAGCCAGGAAAAGGGTGCTAAGTGTTGGTGACAGGCTGATTGGTCGGCTGTTTGAGCCAGGAAAAGGGTGCTAAGTGTTGGTGACAGGCTGATTGGTCGGCTGTTTGAGCCAGGAAAAGGGTGCTAAGTGTTGGTGACAGGCTGATTGGTCGGCTGTTTGAGCCAGGAAAAGGGTGCTAAGTGTTGGTGACAGGCTGATTGGTCGGCTGTTTGAGCCAGGAAAAGGGTGCTAAGTGTTGGTGACAGGCTGATTGGTCGGCTGTTTGAGCCAGGAAAAGGGTGCTAAGTGTTGGTGACAGGCTGATTGGTCGGCTGTTTGAGCCAGGAAAAGGGTGCTAAGTGTTGGTGACAGGCTGATTGGTCGGCTGTTTGAGCCAGGAAAAGGGTGCTAAGTGTTGGTGGACAGGCTGATTGGTCGGCTGTTTGAGCCAGGAAAAGGGTGCTAAGTGTTGGTGACAGGCTGATTGGTCGGCTGTTTGAGCCAGAAAAGGGTGCTAAGTGTTGGTGACAGGCTGATTGGTCGGCTGTTTGAGCCAGGAAAAGGGTGCTAAGTGTTGGTGACAGGCTGATTGGTCGGCTGTTTGAGCAGGAAAAGGGTGCTAAGTGTTGGTGACAGGCTGTATTGGTCGGCTGTTTGAGCCAGGAAAAGGGTGCTAAGTGTTGGTGACAGGCTGATTGGTCGGCTGTTTGAGCCAGGAAAAGGGTGCTAAGTGTTGGTGACAGGCTGATTGGTCGGCTGTTTGAGCCAGGAAAAGGGTGCTAAGTGTTGGGTGACAGGCTGATTGGTCGGGCTGTTTGAGCCAGGAAAAGGGTGCTAAGTGTTGGTGACAGGCTGATTGTCGGCTGTTGAGCCAGGAAAAGGGTGCTAAGTGTTGGTGACAGGCTGATTGGTCGGCTGTTTGAGCCAGAAAAGGGTGCTAAGTGTTGGTGACAGCTGATTGGTCGGACTGTTTGAGCCAGGAAAAGGGTGCTAAGTGTTGGTGACATGCTGATTGGTCGGCTGTTTGAGCAGGAAAAGGGTGCTAAGTGTTGGTGACAGGCTGATTGGTCGGCTGTTTGAGCCAGGAAAAGGGTGCTAAGTGTTGGTGACAGGCTGATT
>NC_074677.1:6085156-6352656 GCF_029448725.1 Salvelinus fontinalis
CTCTCTCTTTCTCTCTTTCCTTATCTTTCTCTCCCTCCTGAGCTCTCTCTCACACTCTCTCTCTTTCATTCTCTTTCTGTCCCTCCTTCTGAGTTCTCCCTCCATCCTTCCCTCCCTCTGAGCTGTCTCTCTCTCCCCATTAACTCCCGCAGGTTCGACAGCTCCTCTCCCTCCCGCAGAGAGAAGAAGAAGAAGAGTGGGAAAAAACACAAGCGAGACAGGTGTGTTTACATGTTTTGTGTGTGTGTGTGTGTGTGTGTGTGTGTGTGTGTGTGTGTGTGTGTGTGTGTGTGTGTGTGTGTGTGTGTGTGCGTGCGTGCGTGCGTGCGTGCGTGCGTGCGTGCGTGCGTGCGTGCGTGCGTGCGTGCGTGAGTCATAAGGAAGGAGGAGGGATTTACTAGAGAGATGGACTTCTGTCTCATTACGTTTTCATGACCGTTCGTATTCGAGATTATATCGAGCCTGTGAGAACCACCGGGAAGAGCTTGAAATAGCCAGAGAATGTGAGCGTACCCAGACGTGCTTCAGCCTGCTTGCGTAACAGGGAAAAGTGGTTCATCTTACCACAGGACACTTCACAACAGAACTATCCCAGAAAAAGCTTGGATGGAAAAGGTAACGTTGGTGTCGTATCCTATAGGCCCAAATAGGAACCACACATAGTTATCATTTCCAGACAATAAAATACTATAATTTTGATAAGGATATTGGTAAGGATACTGATAAGGATATTGATAAGGATACTGGTAAGGATATTGGTAAGGATATTGATAAGGATGTTGATAAGGATACCGGTAAGGATATTGATAAGGATATTGATAAGGATACTGGTAAGGATATTGATAAGGATATTGGTAAGGATATTGATAAGGATACTGGTAAGGATATAGATAAGGATATTGGTAAGGATACCGGTAAGGATATTGATAAGGATATTGATAAGGATACTGGTAAGGATATTGATAAGGCTACTGGTAAGGATATTGATAAGGATACTGATAAGGATATTGATAAGGATATTGGTAAGGATATTGATAAGGATACTGGTAAGGATATTGATAAGGATATTGGTAAGAATACTGATAAGGATACTGGTAAGGATATTGATAAGGATATTGGTAAGGATACTGATAAGGATATTGGTAAGGATATTGATAAGGATACTGGTAAGGATATTGATAAGGATATTGGTAAGGATACTGATAAGGATATTGATAAGGATATTGATAAGGATACTGGTGAGGATATTGATAAGGATATTGGTAAGGATACTGATAAGGATATTGATAAGGATATTGGTAAGGATATTGATAAGGATACTGGTAAGGATACTGATAAGGATATTGGTAAGGATATTGGTAAGGATATTGATAAGGATACTGATAAGGATACTGATAAGGATACTGATAAGGATACTGATAAGGATACTGGTAAGGATACTGATAAGGATATTGATAAGGATACTGATAAGGATATTGATGAGGATACCGGTAAGGATATTGGTAAGGATATTGATAAGGATACCGGTAAGGATATTGATAAGGATTATCACACCCTGACCTTAGAGACCCTTTGTGACTAGGGTGGGAAATCTATGTTTATATTTCTTTGTTGGCCGAGTATGGTTCACAATCAGAGGCAGCTGTTTATCGCTGTCTCTGATTGGGGATCATACTTAGGCAGCCCTTTTTCCTACCTTCAGTTGTGGGATCTTGTCTTTGTGTTGCATGTGTTGCACTCCTAGCTTTACGTTGGTTGAGTTGTTTATTGTTTTTGGTGGAACATTTAAAAATTAAAGAAAATGTACGTGGCTCCTTGGTCTTCATTTAACGACAGACGTAACAAGGATATTGATAAGGATACTGGTAAGGATATTGATAAGGATACATGTAAGGATACATGTAAGGATATTGATAAGGATATTGGTAAGGATATTGATAAGGATACATGTAAGGATACATGTAAGGATATTGATAAGGATATTGGTAAGGATATTGGTAAGGATATTGATAAGGATACATGTAAGGATACATGTAAGGATATTGATAAGGATATTGGTAAGGATATTGATGAGGACACGGTGAGAAGGAGGATATTGGACAGGATATTCTTCCAGTCCATTAATTCATTACAGAGGATTTTTAATAAAACCCTCCAGAAATGTTTCTTATATTTTGTATTATGTTACAAAGCAATCATCCTCCTTCGACTATCATGCAATAAGCGTCAGCACAAATTGAGAAAGAGATTGGAAAGAGAGAGAGAGAAAGAGAAAGAGAATGGAGAGAGGAGGAGAAAGAGAATGGAGAGAGAGAAGGAGAAAGAGAATGGAAAGAGAGAGAGAGAAGGAGAAAGAGAATGGAGAGAGAAGGAGAAAGAGAATGGAGAGAGAGAAGGAGAAAGAGAATGGAGAGAGAGAAGGAGAAAGAGAATGGAGAGAGAGAAGGAGAAAGAGAATGGAGAGAGAGAAGGAGAAAGAGAATGGAGAGAGAGAAGGAGAAAGAGAATGGAGAGAGAGAAGGAGAAAGAGAATGGAGAGAGAGAAGGAGAAAGACAATGGAGAGAGAGAAGGAGAAAGAGAATGGAGAGAGAGAAGGAGAAAGACAATGGAAAGAGAGAAGGAGAAAGGCAATGGAGAGAGAGAAGGAGAAAGACAATGGAGAGAGAGAAGGAGAAAGAGAATGGAGAGAGAGAGAGAGCTCAGCAGAGAATAATACTGCACAGGAATATCAAAACAACAATAAGCTATTCTAAAGAGCACATCTCTCTCTTTCTCTCTCTCTCTCTCAATTCAATTCAATTCAATTCAATTCAAGGGGCTTTATTGGCATGGGAAACATGTGTTAACATTGCCAAAGCAAGTGAGGTAATAATAATAAACAAAAGTGAAATAAACAATCAAAATTAACAGTAAACATCACACATACAGAAGTTTCTACTGTCTCTCTCTCTCTCTCTCTCTCTCTCCTCTCTCTCTCTCTCTCTCTCTCTCTCTCTCTCTCTCTCTCTCTCTCTCTCTCTCTCTCTCTCTCTCTCTCTCTCTCTCTCTCTCTCTCTCTCTCTCTCTCTCTCTCTCTCTCTCTCTCTCTCTCTCTCTCTCTCTCTCTCTCTCTCTCTCTCTCTCTCTCTCTCTCTCTCTCTCTCTCAATCTCCGACTTGCCTAGTTAAATAAAGGTTACATAAATAAAATAAAAAATAACTCGCTCTCTCTCTCTCAATCTTACTTTCTCTCACTCTCTCAATCTTACTTTCTCTCAATCTTACTCTCTCTCATTCAATATTTCTCTCTCGCTCTCACTCTCTCTCTCTCTCTCTCTCTCTCTCTCTCTCTCTCTCTCTCTCTCTCTCTCGCTCTCTCGCTCTCTCTCTCTCTCTCTCTCTCTCTCTCTCTCTCTCTCTCTCGCTCTCTCTCTCTCTCTCTCTCACTCTCTCGCTCTCTCTCTCGCTCTCTCTCTCGCTCGCTCTCTCTTGGGGGCTAAACTCATTCCTCTAATAACCAAACCTGCATGGTAGCTGGAAAACAAGAAAAATGAGCCTCTGACCAAATTGCTGAGCATCACTGCCCCCCCCCCACACACCTCCAACAACTCAACCCTCCTCCCACTTATAAAACCTCCCCTCTTTTGCCTCTCTATCCTCTACTCAGATTTCTCCAAAGATCCACTGCATTGCAGGTGTTGTCTATAGATGAATAATGTAAGGCTAAGTAACGGGAGAGCAAGGTGGTGGGTGAATCCCTAGAGTGGCCTCCTGTGAAGTGCTCTACTGTCTATGTCTGTTGGGGAATTGGAGGGGTGAAGGGGAGCTTTTTGTCTGTAACAATCCGAACCGTTAGTGTTCCACCACACACTATGTACAGTAACAACAGCTCAGAAGGTTGAGTTCTCTTGGGCTCCATTTTAAAGGATAGCACTGTATATTATATTAGGATGGAGGAGAAGGACGAGGGGGTTAATAAGCAGAACAGTATCGGGGAATGGTTGTGTCTGGGAATGGTGGGAGTCAAATAAATGAGTCCCACTAGACCCCAACAAGCCTCTATAGTCCCCATGGTGGGAGTCAAATAAATGAGTCCCACTAGACCACAACACGCCTCTATAGTCCCCATGGTGGGAGTCAAATAAATGAATCCCACTAGACCACAACACGCCTCTATAGTCCCCATGGTGGGAGTCAAATAAATGAGTCCCACTAGACCACAACACGCCTCTATAGTCCCCATGGTGGGAGTCAAATAAATGAGTCCCACTAGACCCCAACAAGCCTCTATAGTCCCCATGGTGGGAGTCAAATAAATGAGTCCCACTAGACCACAACACGCCTCTATAGTCCCCATGGTGGGAGTCAAATAAATGAGTCCCACTAGACCCCAACAAGCCTCTATAGTCCCCATGGTGGGAGTCAAATAAATGAGTCCCACTAGACCCCAACAAGCCTCTATAGTCCCCATGGTGGGAGTCAAATAAATGAGTGCCACTAGACCACAACACGCCTCTATAGTCCCCATGGTGAGAGTCAAATAAATGAGTCCCACTAGACCACAACACGCCTCTATAGTCCCCATGGTGGGAGTCAAATAAATGAGTCCCACTAGACCCCAACAAGCCTCTATAGTCCCCATGGTGGGAGTCAAATAAATGAGTCCCACTAGACCACAACACGCCTCTATAGTCCCCATGGTGAGAGTCAAATAAATGAGTCCCACTAGACCACAACACGCCTCTATAGTCCCCATGGTGAGAGTCAAATTAATGAGTCCCACTAGACCACAACACGCCTCTATAGTCCCCATGGTGGGAGTCAAATAAATGAGTCCCACTAGACCACAACAAGCCTCTATAGTCCCCATGGTGAGAGTCAAATAAATGAGTCCCACCACAACACGTCTCTATAGTCCCCAGTCTGTGGTCTCTGGTGGAACAACAACATAACTGCATCCCAAATGGCACCCTATTCCCTATTTAGTGCACTACTTTTGACCAGGGCCCCTATTCCCTATTTAGTGCACTACTTTTGACCAGGGCCCCTATTCCCTATTTAGTGCACTACTTTTGACCAGGGCCCCTATTCCCTATTTAGTGCACTACTTTTGACCAGGGCCCCTATTCCCTTTTTAGTGCACTACTTTTGACCAGGGCCCCTATTCCCTATTTAGTGCACTACTTTTGACCAGGGCCCCTATTCCCTTTTTAGTGCACTACTTTAGACCAGGGCCCCTATTCCCTATTTAGTGCACTACTTTTGACCAGGGCCCCTATTCCCTTTTTAGTGCACTACTTTTGACCAGGGCCCCTATTCCCTATTTAGTGCACTACTTTTGACCAGGGCCCCTATTCCCTATTTAGTGCACTACTTTAGACCAGGGCCCCTATTCCCTTTTTAGTGCACTACTTTTGACCAGGTCCCCTATTCCCTTTTTAGTGCACTACTTTTGACCAGGGCCCCTATTCCCTATTTAGTGCACTACTTTTGACCAGGGCCCCTATTCCCTATTTAGTGCACTACTTTAGACCAGGGCCCCTACTCCCTTTTTAGTGCACTACTTTTGACCAGGGCCCCTATTCCCTATTTAGTGCACTACTTTTGACCAGCGCTCTGTGTATTGCACTATTACAGTGCCTTCATAAAGTATTAATACACCTCGACTTAGTCCACGTTTTGTTGTTACAGCCTGAATTCAAAGTTTATTAAATCGATATTTTCTCTCACCCATCTACACACAATACCCCGTAATGACGAAGTAAAAACATGTTTTGTTTTTTTGTTAGGAAATTGGAAATTGATTAAAAATTAAATGCATAAATATCTAATTTACATAAGTATTCACACCCCTGAGTCAATACTTTGTAGAAGCACCTTTGGCGGCAAGTGAGTCTTTCTGGGTAAGTCTGTAAGAGCTTTCCACACCTGGATTGAGCAACATTTGCCCATTTATTATTTTCAAAATTCTTCAAGCTCTTTCCAATTGGTTGTTGATCATTGCTGGCCAACCATCTTCAGGTCTTGCCATAGATGTTGAAATAGATTTAAGTCAAAAGGGAAAGGATATTGAACATTTTAATTTAGCCTACTGGATAAATAACCAAGACAGAATCATTTTTCCTACATCATATAGACACTGCAGATCCCCCTTATTGTATGGGACACTGTTAAATGTGCATTTAGAGGCCATGCAAATCTATGCTCATCTTTAAAACAAAAACTAACTACAGACAGATAGTAACAAATACTGTAACATAGAGACACACAATACGTTAGAGGAAAAACAAAAAGAAATGGAGGCACTTATTCAAGAAAGATCAAGTGTAATCTATTATTAAAAAATATGGGTGAAAATGCACCAAATATTATTTTTTATTTCCAACATAGAAATGCTATCAAAAATAATTTACAGAAACTTGTTAACAAATGACAGAGTCATCCATGATTCACGGAAAAAAACATTACTGTAAGCATGTTTTATTTTCTGTCTTCTCCATCTCCACTAACTGAAGTTAATTTGTTCTTCTTCTCCTTCTATTAATAGTGTAAAAAGAGGGGGGGATAATAGCTATTGTTGGCTGACTAATCACCATGGCAACAGTAGTGTGAACATTCTGTACAGTATGAAGGACTTTGAAGTGTGTAGTCAGTCAAGCGTTGAGGAATGAGCCTATATCCCCTTAAATTGATCTGTTCTAGAGACGTGCTCAGGTCAACCTGAGTTGTGTGTGAGTAACAGAGGTTTCACCCCCCCCCCCCCCTCTCTCTCTCTCTGTCTCTCTCTCTCTCTCTTCCTGTGTAGGTCGACGTCTGGTCATAGGAGAAAGAGGAGATACAGGTGAGTATCTCACATATGTAGCCTTACATTCAGGGAGACTCTGTGAATGTAACTTGGCTAATGCTTGCTTGTTACATTGTACATACAGTGCCTTCAGAAAGTATTCATACCCCTTGACTTATTCCACAGCCTGAATTCAAAATGGATAACATAAACAAAAATTATATTTATAATTTATTGAAAACAGAAATATCTAAATCACATGCTTTGAAACTCCACATTGATCTCAGGTGCATCCAATGTTCTTTTTGATCCTCCTTGAGATGTCACTACAACTTGAATGGAGTCCACCTGTAGGCCAATTCAATTGTTTATACATGATTTAGAAAGAAACACACCAGTCCATCCATATGAGGTACCACCAGTTGACCGTGTCAGAGCTGAAACTATTCCATGAAGTCCAAGGAACTGTCTGTACGATGCAAAACACCTGCCTCTGATTGAGAACCATATCAGGCCAAATGACAAACCTCAACATAGAAACACATAACATAGACTGCCCCCCTCCAACTCACGCCCTGACCATACTAACTAAAGACAAAAACAAGGGAAACTAAAGGTCAGAACGTGACATTTAGATCACAGAGATAGAATTGTGATGAGGCATATATCTGGGGAAGGTTCTAAAACAATTTATAGAGTGTTGAAAAGGTCCATGTGCACAGTGGTCTCCTTCATTAGGAAATGGAAAAACACTATCCAGAGCTATCCAGACTCCGTCCAACAAAACTGAGCAACCGGGCAAGAAGGACCTTGGTCAGAGAGGTGACCAAGAACCCAATGACCATTGACAGAACTACAGAGTTCCTTGGCTGAGATGGAAGAACCTGCCAGATGTCTCTACAGCACTTCACTAATCTGGGCTTTATGGAAGAGTGACCAGATGGAAGCCTGAGAAAAGAGGCATATGAAATCACACCTGGAGTTTGCAAAAAGGCATGTGAAAGACTGAGATCATAAGGTTCCGTGGTCTGATGAAACAAAAATCCAACTCTTTGGCCTGAATGCAAAGCGCTATGTCTGGAGAAAACCAGGCACAGCTCATCACCTGTCTAACACCATCCCTACCGTGAAGCATGGTGGTGGCAGCATCATGCTATGGGGATGCTTTTCAGAGGCAGGGACTGGGAGACTGGTAAGTGTAACAGTATAACTTTTCGTCGTCCCCTCGCCCCGACACGGGCGCAAACCTGGGACCTTCTGCACACATCAACAACTGACACCCACGAAGCGTCGTTACCCATCGCTCCACAAAAGCCGCGGCCCTTGCAGAGCAAGGGGCAACCCTACTTAATGTCTCAGAGCAAGTGACGTAACTGATTGAAATGCTACTAGCGCGTACCCGCTAACTAGCTAGCCATTTCACATCCGTTACACTCACCCCCCTTTCAACCTCCTCCTTTTCCGCAGCAACCAGTGATCCGGGTCAACAGCATCAATGATACAGTATAACTTTACGTCGTCCCCTCGCCCCGACACGGGCTCGAACCAGGGACCCTCTGCACACATCAACAACTGACACCCACGAAGCATCGTTACCCATCGCTCCACAAAAGCCGCGGCCCTTGCAGAGCAAGGGGCAACCCTACTTAATGTCTCAGAGCAAGTGATGTAACTGATTGAAATGCTACTAGCGCGTACCCGCTAACTAGCTAGCCATTTCACATCCGTTACATAAGGATAGAGGGGACAATGAATGGAGCCAAATACATGCAAACCCTTGATGGGGAAAGGAGAGCCTTACACTCTAGCAGCTCAGATGCAATAATTGAATAGCCAACGTAAGACAGCTTTTTCATGTGTTCTACTCTGCTAGTGAGCACCTCGCCTAACCAGGTGTGCATTTCTTTAGCTTCCAAATCCTTGATGAGAACCTGTTTCAGTGTAACGGCTTTCGTCGGTAGAAGGAGAGGAGGACCAAAGCGCAGCGTGGTGCGTATCCATAATTTATTAGAATACTTCTCAATATGAACAAAAACAATAAACAGAAAAAACCAACGAAGCTACAGTCCCGAAACTAGTGAACACAGAAAAAAACAGGACCACACGAACAGGAACAATCACCCACAAACCAACAGTGAAAACAGGCTACCTTAATATGGTTCCCAATCAGAGACGATGCAAAACACCTGCCTCTGATTGAGAACCATATCAGGCCAAATGACATACCTCAACATAGAAACACATAACATAGACTGCCCCCCTCCAACTCACGCCCTGACCATACTAACTAAAGACAAAAACAAGGGAAACTAAAGGTCAGAACGTGACATTTAGAGTGCAAAGAACCTTGGACTGGGGGTGAAGATTTATGTTCCAACAGGACAATGACCCAAAGCATACAGCCAAAACAATGCTGGAATGTGAAAGTCCTTGAGTGGCCAAGCCAAAGCCCAGACTTGAATCCTGTTGAAAATCTGTTGAAAGACTTGAAGATTGCTCTTCACTGCCACTTCCCATCTAATTTAACAGTGCTTGAGAAAATCTGCAGATGTGCAAAGCTGATACAGATGTACCCAAGAGGGCATAAAGCTGATACAGACATACCCAAGACGACATAAAGCAGATACAGACGTACCCAAGATGACATAAAGCTAATACAGACATACCCAAGACGACATAAAGCAGATACAGACACATCCAAGACAACATAAAGCTGATACAGACATACCAAAGATGACATAAAGCTGATACAGATATACCCAAGATGACATAAAGCTGACATAAACATACCCAAGACAACTCCAAGCTGATACAGACGTACCCAAGACAACTCCAAGCTGATACAGACATACCCAAGACGACATAAAGCTGATACAGACGTACCCAAGACAACTCCAAGCTGATACAGACATACCCAAGACGACATAAAGCTGATGACGACATAAAGCTGATACAGACATACCCAAGACGACATAAAGCTGATACAGACATACCCAAGACGACATAAATCTGATACAGACGTACCCAAGATGACATAAAGCTGATACAGACATACCCAAGACGACATAAAGCTAATACAGACATACCCAAGACAACATAAAGCTGATACAGACATACCCAAGAAAACATAAAGCTGATGCAGACATACCCAAGATGACATAAAGCTGATACAGACATACCCAAGACGACATAAAGCTGATACAGACGTACCCAAGACGACATAAAGCTGATACAGACACATCCAAGACAACATAAAGCTGATACAGACATACCCAAGACGACATAAAGCAGATACAGACACATCCAAGACAACATAAAGCTGATACAGGCGTACCCAAGACAACATAAAGCTGATACAGACACATCCAAGACAACATAAAGCTGATACAGGCGTACCCAAGATGACATAAAGCTGATACAGACATACCCAAGACAACATAAAGCTGATGACGACATAAAGCTGATACAGACATACCCAAGACAACATAAAGCTGATACAGACACATCCAAGACAACATAAAGCTGATACAGACATACCCAAGACAACATAAAGCAGATACAGACACATCCAAGACAACATAAAGCTGATACAGGCGTACCCAAGATGACATAAAGCTGATACAGACATACCCAAGACGACATAAAGCTGATACAGACATACCCAAGACAACTCCAAGCTGATACAGACGTACCCAAAATAACTCCAAGCTGATACAGACATGCCCATGATGACATAAAGCTGATACAGACATACCCAAGACAACATAAAGCTGATACAGACATACCCAAGACGACATAAAGCTGATACAGACATACCCAAGACGACATAAAGCTGATACAGACGTACCCAAGACGACATAAAGCTGATACAGACATACCCAAGACAACATAAAGCTGATACAGACATACCCAAGACGACATAAAGCTGATACAGACGTACCCAAGACAACTCCAAGCTGATACAGACATACCCAAGACGACATAAAGCTGATACAGACGTACCCAAGACGACATAAAGCTGATACAGACATACCCAAGACGACATAAAGCTGATACAGACATACCCAAGACGACATAAAGCTGATACAGACATACCCAAGACAACTCCAAGCTGATACAGACATACCCAAGATGACATAAAGCTGATACAGACGTACCCAAGACAACTCCAAGCTGATACAGACATACCCAAGACAACATAAAGCTGATACAGACATACCCAAGACAACTCCAAGCTGATACAGACATACCCAAGATGACATAAAGCTGATACAGACATACCCAAGACGACATAAAGCTGATACAGACATACCCAAGACAACTCCAAATTGATACAGACATACCCAAGACGACATCAAGCTGATACAGACATACCCAAGACGACATAAAGCTGATACAGACATACCCAAGACAACTCCAAGCTGATACAGACGTACCCAAGACAACTCCAAGCTGATACAGACATTCCCAAGACGACATAAAGCTGATACAGACATACCCAAGATGACATAACGCTGATACAGACATACCCAAGACGACATAAATCTGATACAGACATACTCAAGACGACATAAAGCTGATACAGACATACCCAAGACAACATAAAGCTGATACAGACTTACCCATGACAACATAAAGCTGATACAGACATACCCAAGACAACAAAAAGCTGATACAGACATACCCAAGACGACATAAAGCTGATACAGACATACCCAAGACACCTCCAAGCTGATACAGACAACATAAAGCTGATGACGACATAAAGATGATACAGACATACCCAAGACGACATAAAGCTGATACAGACATACCCAAAACGACATAAAGCTGATACAGACATACCCAAGACAACATAAAGCTGATACAGACATACCCAAGACAACTCCAAGCTGATACAGACATACCCAAGATGACATAAAGCTGATACAGACGTACCCAAGACAACTCCAAGCTGATACAGACATACCCAAGACGACATAAAGCTGATACAGACATACCCAAGACAACTCCAAGCTGATACAGACATACCCAAGACGACATAAAGCTGATACAGACATACCTAAGACGACATAAAGCTGATACAGACATACCCGAGATGACATAAAACTGATACAGACGTACCCAAGATGACATAAAGCTGATACAGACATACCCAAGATAACATGAAAATGATACAGACATACCCAAGACGACATAAATCTGATACAGTCATACCCAAGACAAATCCAAGCTGATACAGACATACCAAAGATGACATAAAGCTGATACAGACATACCCAAGACAACTCCAAGCTGATACAGACGTACCCAAGACAACTCCAAGCTGATACAGACATACCCAAGACGACATAAAGCTGATACAGACATACCCAAGATGACATAACGCTGATACAGACATACCCAAGACGACATAAATCTGATACAGACGTACCCAAGATGACATAAAGCTGATACAGACATACCCAAGACGACATAAAGCTAATACAGACATACCCAAGACAACATAAAGCTGATACAGACATACCCAAGAAAACATAAAGCTGATACAGACATACCCAAGACGACATAAAGCTGATACAGACATACCCAAGACAACATAAAGCTGATACAGACATACCCAAGACATCTCCAAGCTGATACAGACATACCCAAGATGACATAAAGCTGATACAGACGTACCCAAGACAATATAAAGCTGATACAGACATACAAAGACAACTCCAAGCTGATACAGACATACCCAAGATGACATAAAGCTGATACAGACATACCCAAGACAACATAAAGCTGATGCAGACATACCCAAGACAACATAAAGCTAATACAGACATACCCAAGACAACATAAAGCTGATACAGACGTACCCAAGACAACTCCAAGCTGATACAGACATACCCAAGACGACATAAAGCTGATACAGACATACCCAAGACAACATAAAGCTGATACAGACATACCCAAGATGACCTAACGCTGATACAGACATACCCAAGACAACATAAAGCTGATACAGACATACCCAAGACGACATAAAGCTGATACAGACATACCCAAGACGACATAAATCTGATACAGACATACCCAAGACAACATAAAGCTGATACAGACGTACCCAAGACAACTCCAAGCTGATACAGACATACCCAAGACGACATAAAGCTGATACAAACATACCCAAGACGACATAAAGCTGATACAGACATACCCAAGACAATATCAAGCTGATACAGACGTACCCAAGACAACATAGAGCTGATACAGATGTACCCAAGACAACATAAAGCTGATACAGACATACCCAAGACAACATAAAGCTGATACAGACATACCCAAGACAACATAAAGCTGATACAGACATACCCAAGACAATATAAAGCTGATACAGACATACCCAAGACAACTCCAAGCTGATACAGACATACCCAAGATGACATAAAGCTGATACAGACATACCCAAGACGACATAAAGCTGATACAGACATACCCAAGACGACATAAAGCTGATACAGACATACCCAAGACAACATAAAGCTGATACAGACATACCCAAGAAAACATAAAGCTGATACAGACATACCCAAGACGACATAAAGCTGATACAGACATACCTAAGACAACATAAAGCTGATACAGACATACCCAAGACAACTCCAAGCTGATACAGACATACCCAAGATGACATAAAGCTGATACAGACGTACCCAAGACAACTCCAAGCTGATACAGACATACCCCAGACGACATAAAGCTGATACAGACATACCCAAGACAACTCCAAGCTGATACAGACATACCCAAGACGACATAAAGCTGATACAGACATACCCAAGACGACAGAAAGCTGATACAGACATACCCAAGATGACATAAAACTGATACAGACGTACCCAAGATGACATAAAGCTGATACAGACATACCCAAGATAACATGAAAATGATACAGACATACCCAAGACGACATAAATCTGATACAGTCATACCCAAGACAAATCCAAGCTGATACAGACATACCAAAGATGACATAAAGCTGATACAGACATACCCAAGACAACTCCAAGCTGATACAGACGTACCCAAGACAACTCCAAGCTGATACAGACATACCCAAGACGACATAAAGCTGATACAGACATACCCAAGATGACATAACGCTGATACAGACATACTCAAGACGACATAAATCTGATACAGACGTACCCAAGATGACATAAAGCTGATACAGACATACCCAAGACGACATAAAGCTAATACAGACATACCCAAGACAACATAAAGCTGATACAGACATACCCAAGAAAACATAAAGCTGATACAGACATACCCAAGACGACATAAAGCTGATCCAGACATACCCAAGACAACATAAAGCTGATACAGACATACCCAAGACAACTCCAAGCTGATACAGACATACCCAAGATGACATAAAGCTGATACAGACGTACCCAAGACAATATAAAGCTTATACAGACATACAAAGACAACTCCAAGCTGATACAGACATACCCAAGATGACATAAAGCTGATACAGACATACCCAAGACAACATAAAGCTGATGCAGACATACCCAAGACAACATAAAGCTAATACAGACATACCCAAGACAACATAAAGCTGATACAGACGTACCCAAGACAACTCCAAGCTGATACAGACATACCCAAGCCGACATAAAGCTGATACAGACATACCCAAGACAACATAAAGCTGATACAGACATACCCAAGATGACCTAACGCTGATACAGACATACCCAAGACAACATAAAGCTGATACAGACATACCCAAGACGACATAAAGCTGATACAGACATACCCAAGACGACATAAATCTGATACAGACATACCCAAGACAACATAAAGCTGATACAGACGTACCCAAGACAACTCCAAGCTGATACAGACATACCCAAGACGACATAAAGCTGATACAAACATATCCAAGACGACATAAAGCTGATACAGACATACCCAAGACAATATAAAGCTGATACAGACGTACCCAAGACAACATAGAGCTGATACAGATGTACCCAAGACAACATAAAGCTGATACAGACATACCCAAGACAACATAAAGCTGATACAGACATAGCCAAGACAACATAAAGCTGATACAGACATACCCAAGACAATATAAAGCTGATACAGACGTACCCAAGACAACATAGAGCTGATACAGACGTACCCAAGACAACATAAAGCTGATACAGACATACCCAAGACAACATAAAGCTGATACAGACATATCCAAGATGATATAAAGCTGATACAGACATACCCAAGACAACTCCAAGCTGATACAGACATAACCAAGACGACATAAAGCTGATACAGACATACCCAAGACACCTCCAAGCTGATACAGACAACATAAAGCTGATGACGACATAAAGATGATACAGACATACCCAAGACGACATAAAGCTGATATAGACATACCTAAGACACCTCCAAGCTGATACAGACAACATAAAGCTGATGACGACATAAAGCTGATACAGACATACCCAAGACGACACAAAGCTGATACAGACATACCCAAGACAACATAAAGCTGATACAGACATACCCAAGACAACATAAAGCTGATACAGACATACCCAAGACGACATAAAGCTGATACAGACATACCCGAGATGACATAAAGCTGATACAGACATACCCAAGATAACATGAAAATGATACAGACATACCCAAGACGACATAAATCTGATACAGTCATACCCAAGACAAATCCAAGCTGATACAGACATACCAAAGATGACATAAAGCTGATACAGACATACCCAAGACAACTCCAAGCTGATACAGACGTACCCAAGACAACTCCAAGCTGATACAGACATACCCAAGACGACATAAAGCTGATACAGACATACCCAAGATGACATAACGCTGATACAGACATACCCAAGACGACATAAATCTGATACAGACGTACCCAAGATGACATAAAGCTGATACAGACATACCCAAGACGACATAAAGCTAATACAGACATACCCAAGACAACATAAAGCTGATACAGACATACCCAAGAAAACATAAAGCTGATACAGACATACCCAAGACGACATAAAGCTGATACAGACATACCCAAGACGACATAAAGCTGATACAGACATACCCAAGACAACTCCAAGCTGATACAGACATACCCAAGATGACATAAAGCTGATACAGACGTACCCAAGACAATATAAAGCTGATACAGACATACAAAGACAACTCCAAGCTGATACAGACATACCCAAGATGACATAAAGCTGATACAGACATACCCAAGACAACATAAAGCTGATGCAGACATACCCAAGACAACATAAAGCTAATACAGACATACCCAAGACAACATAAAGCTGATACAGACGTACCCAAGACAACTCCAAGCTGATACAGACATACCCAAGACGACATAAAGCTGATACAGACATACCCAAGACAACATAAAGCTGATACAGACATACCCAAGATGACCTAACGCTGATACAGACATACCCAAGACAACATAAAGCTGATACAGACATACCCAAGACGACATAAAGCTGATACAGACATACCCAAGACGACATAAATCTGATACAGACATACCCAAGACAACATAAAGCTGATACAGACGTACCCAAGACAACTCCAAGCTGATACAGACATACCCAAGACGACATAAAGCTGATACAAACATACCCAAGACGACATAAAGCTGATACAGACATACCCAAGACAATATAAAGCTGATACAGACGTACCCAAGACAACATAGAGCTGATACAGATGTACCCAAGACAACATTTTGCTGATACAGACATACCCAAGACAACATAAAGCTGATACAGACATACCCAAGACAACATAAAGCTGATACAGACATACCCAAGACAATATAAAGCTGATACAGACATACCCAAGACAACTCCAAGCTGATACAGACATACCCAAGATGACATAAAGCTGATACAGACGTACCCAAGACAACTCCAAGCTGATACAGACATACCCCAGACGACATAAAGCTGATACAGACATACCCAAGACAACTCCAAGCTGATACAGACATACCCAAGACGACATAAAGCTGATACAGACATACCCAAGACGACATAAAGCTGATACAGACATACCCAAGATGACATAAAGCTGATACAGACATACCCAAGATAACATGAAAATGATACAGACATACCCAAGACGACATAAATCTGATACAGTCATACCCAAGACAAATCCAAGCTGATACAGACATACCAAAGATGACATAAAGCTGATACAGACATACCCAAGACAACTCCAAGCTGATACAGACGTACCCAAGACAACTCCAAGCTGATACAGACATACCCAAGACGACATAAAGCTGATACAGACATACCCAAGATGACATAACGCTGATACAGACATACCCAAGACGACATAAATCTGATACAGACGTACCCAAGATGACATAAAGCTGATACAGACATACCCAAGACGACATAAAGCTAATACAGACATACCCAAGACAACATAAAGCTGATACAGACATACCCAAGAAAACATAAAGCTGATACAGACATACCCAAGACGACATAAAGCTGATACAGACATACCCAAGACAACATAAAGCTGATACAGACATACCCAAGACAACTCCAAGCTGATACAGACATACCCAAGATGACATAAAGCTGATACAGACGTACCCAAGACAATATAAAGCTTATACAGACATACAAAGACAACTCCAAGCTGATACAGACATACCTAAGATGACATAAAGCTGATACAGACATACCCAAGACAACATAAAGCTGATGCAGACATACCCAAGACAACATAAAGCTGATACAGACGTACCCAAGACAACTCCAAGCTGATACAGACATACCCAAGACGACATAAAGCTGATACAGACATACCCAAGACAACATAAAGCTGATACAGACATACCCAAGATGACCTAACGCTGATACAGACATACCCAAGACAACATAAAGCTGATACAGACATACCCAAGACGACATAAAGCTGATACAGACATACCCAAGACGACATAAATCTGATACAGACATACCCAAGACAACATAAAGCTGATACAGACGTACCCAAGACAACTCCAAGCTGATACAGACATACCCAAGACGACATAAAGCTGATACAAACATATCCAAGACGACATAAAGCTGATACAGACATACCCAAGACAATATAAAGCTGATACAGACGTACCCAAGACAACATAGAGCTGATACAGATGTACCCAAGACAACATAAAGCTGATACAGACATACCCAAGACAACATAAAGCTGATACAGACATAGCCAAGACAACATAAAGCTGATACAGACATACCCAAGACAATATAAAGCTGATACAGACGTACCCAAGACAACATAGAGCTGATACAGACGTACCCAAGACAACATAAAGCTGATACAGACATACCCAAGACAACATAAAGCTGATACAGACATATCCAAGATGATATAAAGCTGATACAGACATACCCAAGACAACTCCAAGCTGATACAGACATAACCAAGACGACATAAAGCTGATACAGACATACCCAAGACACCTCCAAGCTGATACAGACAACATAAAGCTGATGACGACATAAAGCTGATACAGACATACCCAAGACGACATAAAGCTGATACAGACATACCCAAGACGACATTAAGCTGATACAGACATACCCAAGATGACATAAAACTGATACAGACGTACCCAAGATGACATAAAGCTGATACAGACATACCCAAGATAACATGAAAATGATACAGACATACCCAAGACGACATAAATCTGATACAGACATACCCAAGACAACTCCAAGCTGATACAGACATACCCAAGATGACATAAAGCTGATACAGACATACCCAAGACAACTCCAAGCTGATACAGACGTACCCAAGACAACTCCAAGCTGATACAGACATACCCAAGACGACATAAAGCTGATACAGACATACCCAAGATGACATAACGCTGATACAGACATACCCAAGACGACATAAATCTGATACAGACGTACCCAAGATGACATAAAGCTGATACAGACATACCCAAGACGACATAAAGCTGATACAGACATACCCAAGACAACATAAAGCTGATACAGACATACCCAAGACAACATAAAGCTGATAGAGACATACCCAAGACGACATAAAGCTGATACAGACATACCCAAGACAACATAAAGCTGATACAGACATACCCAAGACAACTCCAAGCTGATACAGACATACCCAAGATGACATAAAGCTGATACAGACGTACCCAAGACAACTCCAAGCTGATACAGACATACCCAAGACAACATAAAGCTGATACAGACATACCCAAGACAACTCCAAGCTGATACAGACATACCCAAGATGACATAAAGCTGATACAGACATACCCAAGACAACATAAAGCTGATACAGACATACCCAAGACAACATAAAGCTAATACAGACCTACCCAAGACGACATAAAGCTGATACAGACATACCCAAGATGACCTAACGCTGATACAGACATACCCAAGACAACATAAAGCTGATTTAGACATACCCAAGACGAAATAAAGCTGATACAGACATACCCAAGACGACATAAATCTGATACAGACATACCCAAGACAACATAAAGCTGATACAGACATACCCAAGACAACTCCAAGCTGATACAGACATACCCAAGACGACATAAAGCTGATACAAACATACCCAAGACGACATAAAGCTGATACAGACATACCCAAGACAATATAAAGCTGATACAGACATACCCAAGACAACATAAAGCTGATACAGACATACCCAAGACAACTCCAAGCTGATACAGACATACCCAAGACGACATAAAGCTGATACAGACATACCCAAGACAACTCCAAGCTGATACAGACATACCCAAGACGACATAAAGCTGATACAGACATACCCAAGACGACATTAAGCTGATACAGACATACCCAAGATGACATAAAACTGATACAGACGTACCCAAGATGACATAAAGCTGATACAGACATACCCAAGATAACATGAAAATGATACAGACATACCCAAGACGACATAAATCTGATACAGACATACCCAAGACAACTCCAAGCTGATACAGACATACCCAAGATGACATAAAGCTGATACAGACATACCCAAGACAACTCCAAGCTGATACAGACGTACCCAAGACAACTCCAAGCTGATACAGACATACCCAAGACGACATAAAGCTGATACAGACATACCCAAGATGACATAACGCTGATACAGACATACCCAAGACGACATAAATCTGATACAGACGTACCCAAGATGACATAAAGCTGATACAGACATACCCAAGACGACATAAAGCTGATACAGACATACCCAAGACAACATAAAGCTGATACAGACATACCCAAGACAACATAAAGCTGATAGAGACATACCCAAGACGACATAAAGCTGATACAGACATACCCAAGACAACATAAAGCTGATACAGACATACCCAAGACAACTCCAAGCTGATACAGACATACCCAAGATGACATAAAGCTGATACAGACGTACCCAAGACAACTCCAAGCTGATACAGACATACCCAAGACAACATAAAGCTGATACAGACATACCCAAGACAACTCCAAGCTGATACAGACATACCCAAGATGACATAAAGCTGATACAGACATACCCAAGACAACATAAAGCTGATACAGACATACCCAAGACAACATAAAGCTAATACAGACATACCCAAGACAACATAAAGCTGATACAGACGTACCCAAGACAACTCCAAGCTGATACAGACATACCCAAGACAACATAAAGCTAATACAGACCTACCCAAGACGACATAAAGCTGATACAGACATACCCAAGATGACCTAACGCTGATACAGACATACCCAAGACAACATAAAGCTGATTTAGACATACCCAAGACGAAATAAAGCTGATACAGACATACCCAAGACGACATAAATCTGATACAGACATACCCAAGACAACATAAAGCTGATACAGACATACCCAAGACAACTCCAAGCTGATACAGACATACCCAAGACGACATAAAGCTGATACAAACATACCCAAGACGACATAAAGCTGATACAGACATACCCAAGACAATATAAAGCTGATACAGACGTACCCAAGACAATATAAAGCTGATACAGACGTACCCAAGACAACATAAAGCTGATACAGACATACCCAAGACAATATAAAGCTGATACAGACGTACCCAAGACAATATAAAGCTGATAAAGACATCCCCAAGACAATATAAAGCTGATACAGACGTACCCAAGACAATATAAAGCTGATACAGATGTACCCAAGACGACATAAAGCTGATACAGACATACCCAAGACAACATAAAGCTGATACAGACATACCCAAGACAATATAAAGCTGATACAGACATACCCAAGACAACATAGAGCTGATACAGACGTACCCAAGACAACATAAAGCTGATACAGACATACCCAAGACAACATAAAGCTGATACAGACATATCCAAGATGATATAAAGCTGATACAGACATACCCAAGATGACATAAAGCTGATACAGACATAACCAAGACGACATAAAGCTGATACAGACATACCCAAGACAACATAAAGCTGATACAGACATACCCAAGACAACATAAAGCTGATACAGACATACCCAAGACAACATAAAGCTCATACAGACATACCCAAGACAACATAAAGCTGATACAGACGTACCCAAGACGACATAAAGCTGATACAGACATACCCAAGACAACATAAAGCTGATACAGACATACCCAAGACAACTCCAAGCTGATACAGACATACCCAAGATGACATAAAGCTGATACAGACATACCCAAGACAACATAAAGCTGATACAGACATACCCAAGATGACCTAACGCTGATACAGACATACCCAAGACAACATAAAGCTGATACAGACATACCCAAGACGACATAAAGCTGATACAGACATACCCAAGACAACATAAATCTGATACAGACGTACCCAAGACAACATAAAGCTGATACAGACGTACCCAAGACAACTCCAAGCTGATACAGACATACCCAAGACGACATAAAGCTGATACAAACATACCCAAGACGGCATAAAGCTGATACAGACATACCCAAGACAATATAAAGCTGATACAGACGTACCCAAGATGACATAAAGCTGATACAGACATACCCAAGACAACTCCAAGCTGATACAGACATACCCAAGACGACATAAAGCTGATACAAACATACCCAAGACGGCATAAAGCTGATACAGACATACCCAAGTCAACATAAAGCTGATACAGACATACCCAAGATGACATAAAGCTGATACAGACATACCCAAGACAACTCCAAGCTGATACAGACATACCCAAGACAACTCCAAGCTGATACAGACATACCCAAGACGACATAAAGCTCATACAGACATACCCAAGACAACATAAAGCTGATACAGACATACCCAAGACAACATAAAGCTGATACAGACAACATAAAGCTCATACAGACATACCCAAGACAACATAAAGCTGATACAGACGTACCCAAGACGACATAAAGCTGATACAGACATACCCAAGACAACATAAAGCTGATACAGACATACCCAAGACAACTCCAAGCTGATACAGACATACCCAAGATGACATAAAGCTGATACAGACATACCCAAGACAACATAAAGCTGATACAGACATACCCAAGATGACCTAACGCTGATACAGACATACCCAAGACAACATAAAGCTGATACAGACATACCCAAGACGACATAAAGCTGATACAGACATACCCAAGACAACATAAATCTGATACAGACGTACCCAAGACAACATAAAGCTGATACAGACGTACCCAAGACAACTCCAAGCTGATACAGACATACCCAAGACGACATAAAGCTGATACAAACATACCCAAGACGGCATAAAGCTGATACAGACATACCCAAGACAATATAAAGCTGATACAGACGTACCCAAGACAACTCCAAGCTGATACAGACATAACCAAGACGACATAAAGCTGATACAGACATACCCAAGACAACATAAAGCTGATACAGACATACCCAAGACAACATAAAGCTGATACAGACATACCCAAGACAACATAAAGCTGATACAGACATACCCAAGTCAACATAAAGCTGATACAGACATACCCAAGATGACATTAAGCTGATACAGACATACCCAAGACAACTCCAAGCTGATACAGACATACCCAAGACGACATAAAGCTCATACAGACATACCCAAGACAACATAAAGCTGATACAGACATACCCAAGTCAACATAAAGCTGATACAGACAACATAAAGCTCATACAGACATACCCAAGACAACATAAAGCTGATACAGACGTACCCAAGACGACATAAAGCTGATACAGACATACCCAAGACAACATAAAGCTGATACAGACATATCCAAGACAACTCCAACCTGATACAGACATACCCAAGACGACATTAAGCTGATACAGACATACCCAAGACGACATAAAGCTGATACAGACGTACCCAAGACGACATAAAGCTGATACAGACATACCCAAGACGACATAAAGCTGATACAGACATACCCAAGACAACATAAAGCTGATACAGACATATCCAAGACAACTCCAACCTGATACAGACATACCCAAGACGACATAAAGCTGATACAGACATACCCAAGACAACATAAAGCTGATACAGACATACCCAAGACGACATAAAGCTGATACAGACATACCCAAGACAACATAAAGCTGATACAGACATACCCAAGAGGACATAAAGCTGATACAGACATACCCAAGACAACATAAAGCTGATACAGACATACCCAAGACAACATAAAGCTGATACAGACATACCCAAGACAACATAAAGCTGATACAGACATACCCAAGACGACGTAAAGCTGTAATCACCGCCAAAAGTATTGACTCAGGGGTGGGAATAACTTATGTAAATGAAATAGTGCTGTATTTAATTTTCAATACATTTGCAAATGGGGTATTGTGTGTAGATGCGTGAGAGAGAAAAATGATTTCATCCATTTTGAATTCATGTTGTAATACAACAACATGTGTAAAAAAATCAGCGGTTAATGAGTACTTTCCGAAGGCACTGTACCCTTTTAACCTGCTTAATGAAGAAACACCAATCTGTTTCCCTTTACAGATCGGGTAGCCCAAAGAACAAACAGAAAGACAAGAACAAAACCAGAAAGAGGTAAGGATCCCTCTTTAAAAAAGAATATAATCCAACCTACAATAATGGACACATCTGACTGTTAGATGTTCTGTAGACTTAACCCCTTACACTCATGGAAATAGGCCTATATGGATAGGGCCACATTGAAATGTTTCTAACAGGAGAACTATTAAAAGCATATGCATGACCATGGTTAAGAAAACACTATGGACATTATGGGGAAATGATCAGACCAAAAGGTGAGGACACATCAGTTCACCTGACACAAGACTGAATACAAAACATTACACTGTTGATTTGATGTGTATTTTACATTTCCTGTACTTTTCACAACATTTTGTCAATAACGAAATGTGAAAATACTTTGGATACATTCAGTAACATAATAAGAATAATCAATTAAATGTTGAAGTAGGTGCAATATAATACAAAACTATGACAAGCGTTTGAATGAGCGGTCTAACTGGTGTTGCTAAGTGACCAAACACCTCTCCAAACTGTGGGTTTGAGTGAGAGGTCTAACTGGTGTTGCTAAGTGACCAAACACCTCTCCAAGCTGTGGGTTTGAGTGAGAGGTCTAACTGGTGTTGCTAAGTGACCAAACACCTCTCCAAACTGTGGGATTGAGTGAGAGGTCTGACTGGTGTTGCTAAGTGACCAAACACCTCTCCAAACTGTGGGTATGAGTGAGAGGTCTAACTGATGTCTAATTGGTCAAACACCTCTCCAAACTGTGGGTTTGAGTTAGATCTCTAACTGGTGTTGCTAAGTGACCAAACACCTATCCAAAATGTGGTTTTGAGTGAGAGGTCTAACTGGTGTTGCTAAGTGACCAAACACCTCTCCAAACTGTGGTTTTGAGTGAGAGGTCTAACTGGTGTTGCTAAGTGACCAAACACCTCTCCAAACTCTGGGTTTGAGTTAGATCTCTAACTGGTGTTGCTAAGTGACCAAACACCTATCCAAACTGTGGTTTTGAGTGAGAGGTCTAACTGGTGTTGCTAAGTGACCAAACACCTATCCAAATTGTGGTTTTGAGTGAGAGGTTTAACTGGTGTTGCTAAGTGACCAAACACCTCTCCAAACTGTGGGTTTGAGTGAGAGGTCTAACTGGTGTCTAATTGGTCAAACACCTCTCCAAACTGTGGGTTTGAGTTAGATCTCTAACTGGTGTTGCTAAGTGACCAAACACCTCTCCAAACTGTGGTTTTGAGTGAGAGGTCTAACTGGTGTTGCTAAGTGACCAAACACCCCTCCAAACTGTAGGTTTGAGTTAGATCTCTAACTGGTGTTGCTAAGTGACCAAACACCTATCCAAAACTGTGGTTTTGAGTGAGCGGTCTAACTGGTGTTGCTAAGTGACCAAACACCTCTCCAAACTGTAGTTTTGAGTGAGAGGCCTAACTGGTGTTGCTAAGTGACCAAACACCTCTCCAAACTGTGGGTTTGAGTTAGATCTCTAACTGGTGTTGCTAAGTGACCAAACACCTATCCAAATTGTGGTTTTGAGTGAGAGGTCTAACTGGTGTTGCTAAGTGACCAAACACCTCTCCAAACTGTGGGTTTGAGTTAGATCTCTAACTGGTGTTGCTAAGTGACCAAACATCTCTCCAAACTGTGCATATTTCCTAAGTCATTTCAATGTACTTGATTATTTAAAAAAATAAATATATATATATATATTTTGACAAGGAAGAAATTTGCGGACTAGGTCTCTTTTCCAAATGTGCCCTGTACGATGAGTGCATTCATGAGCGTGTTCCGTGGCAAATTTGAGAAAAAAATAGATGCGTGTCATCTCTGTAACGGTGGCTCAAACATAGCGATCAAAAACATTGATACTGTAAATTTACACATGTTTTCAAATATGGAAATGTGAAGTGCAGGGTGTGGTTTGCTTGAAACGACATCAAATAAGTATTTAGTATAATCCTAATGGCTCATCTTTCAGAACACATGGACTCTTCTCGATTTGATTTACAGCATTTCTCTCACTCAAGACAACAACAAATGTGCAAAAGTTGCCCAATTAGCGGGAGGGATGGGGGCGTAACAGCTGTCGGTTAAAACCCATACAGTGCTGTGAACCATATTGTGATGCATGCCACAAGCTTGAATGTGATATGATCTCAGTCTGATTCATTGAGCACGGTAACATGCACACGATAATGGAATTACAAACACATTCATATAATAGCTTGTTTAAAAAGCTTTGCAAGAAGAACGATAACCATAATAATCCTGTTTACATGGACATATCTGAAATCAGGCTACCGGATGGGATTTTTGATAAATGCAGGAAATCGCCAATCAAAATAAACATTCTACCACAGTGGCCAGTCTACCACAGTGGCCATTCTACCACACATTCTACCACAGTGACCATTCTACCACAGTGGCCATTCTACCACAGTGGCCAGTCTAACACAGTGACCAGTCTACCACAGTGACCAGTCTACCACAGTGACCAGTCTACCACAGTGACCAGTCTACCACAGTGACCATTCTACCACAGTGACCAGTCTACCACACATTCTACCACAGTGACCAGTCTACCACAGTGACCAGTCTACCACACATTCTACCACAGTGACCAGTCTACCACACATTCTACCACAGTGACCAGTCTACCACAGTGACCAGTCTACCACAGTGGCCATTCTACCACAGTGACCAGTCTACCACAGTGGCCAGTCTATCACAGTGGCCAGTCTATCACAGTGGCCATTCTACCACAGTGGCCATTCTACCACAGTGGCCAGTCTACCACAGTGACCAGTCTACCACAGTGACCAGTCTACCACAGTGACCAGTCTACCACAGTGACCAGTCTACCACAGTGGCCATTCTACCACAGTGGCCATTCTACCACAGTGGCCATTCTACCACAGTGGCCAGTCTACCACAGTGACCAGTCTACCACAGTGACCAGTCTACCACACATTCTACCACAGTGACCAGTCTACCACACATTCTACCACAGTGACCAGTCTACCACAGTACCAGTCTACCACACATTCTACCACAGTGACCAGTCTACCACAGTACCAGTCTACCACACATTCTACCACAGTGACCAGTCTACCACAGTGACCAGTCTACCACAGTGACCAGTCTACCACAGATTCTACCACAGTGACCAGTCTACCACACATTCTACCACAGTGACCAGTCTACCACAGTACCAGTCTACCACACATTCTACCACAGTGACCAGTCTACCACAGTACCAGTCTACCACACATTCTACCACAGTGACCAGTCTACCACAGTACCAGTCTACCACACATTCTACCACAGTGACCAGTCTACCACAGTGACCAGTCTACCACAGTGACCAGTCTACCACACATTCTACCACAGTGACCAGTCTACCACACATTCTACCACAGTGACCAGTCTACCACAGTACCAGTCTACCACACATTCTACCACAGTGACCAGTCTACCACAGTACCAGTCTACCACACATTCTACCACAGTGACCAGTCTACCACAGTACCAGTCTACCACACATTCTACCACAGTGACCAGTCTACCACAGTGACCAGTCTACCACAGTGACCAGTCTACCACACATTCTACCACAGTGACCAGTCTACCACACATTCTACCACAGTGACCAGTCTACCACAGTACCAGTCTACCACACATTCTACCACAGTGACCAGTCTACCACAGTACCAGTCTACCACACATTCTACCACAGTGACCAGTCTACCACAGTACCAGTCTACCACACATTCTACCACAGTGACCAGTCTACCACAGTGACCAGTCTACCACAGTGACCAGTCTACCACACATTCTACCACAGTGACCAGTCTACCACACATTCTACCACAGTGACCAGTCTACCACAGTACCAGTCTACCACACATTCTACCACAGTGACCAGTCTACCACAGTACCAGTCTACCACACATTCTACCACAGTGACCAGTCTACCACAGTGACCATTCTACCACAGTACCAGTCTACCACAGTGACCAGTCTACCACAGTGATCATGTTATTTGCGTGTGTGCGTCTGTCCGAATGTTTGTGTGTGTCTGTCCAAATGCTTGTGTGTGTGTGTGTGTGTGTGTGTGTGTGTGTGCGCGTCTGTATATATGTGTGTGTGTGTGTGTCCAACAGGTCCCCATTAGAGTCCCCCAGTAGGACGTCTCAGCGTAGAGGCAGCTGCTGTAGCTCCCACAGTGCATCACTCTCCTCCGCAGGCCACAGCCCCTCCAAGTCCCCTGGCAGGTAGGGACCCCCCATGGTGGCTCCCAACGTACCCCCCCCCCCTCTTAGATACATGCCTACGTTTTAATCAGACTTCTTTTGGTCTACTGATGTATCGATAGCTAAGGTTTGCTCTGCTGAGCATGTGTGAATGTTATATGGTCAGGAGAAAATACAACGACTGACTTGAAAATGTTTAAAAGGTTATACACTATACTCTAGAGTCTATAACCACCTATAGTTAGTACACAATACAGTACCAGTCAAACGTTTGGACACACCAACTCATTCAAGGGTTTTTCTTTATTTTTTACTAGTATCTACATTGTATAACACATATGGAATCATGTAGTAAGCCCCCCCAAAAAAGTGTTAAACAAATCAAAATATATTTTATATTTGAGATTCTTCAAAGTGCGTTGATGACAGCTCTGCACACTCTCGACATTCTCTCAACCAGCTTCATGAGGTTTAATTTCAATTAACAGGTGTGCATTCTTAAAAGTTCATTTGTGGAATTTCTTTCCTTCATAATGTGTTTGAGCCAATCAGTTGTGTTGTGACAATGTAAGGGTGTTGTACAGAAGATAGCCCAATTTGGTAAAAGACCAAATCCATATTGTTGCAAGAGCAGCTCAAATAAGCAAAGAGAAATGACAGTCCATCGTTACTTTAAGAAATGAAGGACAGTCAATTCGGAACATTTCTTAAAGTGCAGTCGCAAAAACCATCAAGCTCTATGATGGAACTGGCTCTCATGAAGACCGCCACAGGAAAGAAAGACCCAGAGTTACCTCTGCTGCGGGATAAGTTCATTAGAGATACCAGCCTCAGAAATTGCAGCCCAAATAAATGCTTCACAGGAGTTCAAGTAACAGACACATCTCAACATCAACTGTTCAGGGGAGACTGCGTGAATCAGGCCTTCATGGTCGAATTTCTGCAAAGAAACCACTACTAAAGGACACCAATAATAAGAAGAGACTTGCTTGGGCCAAGAAACATGATCAATAGACATTAGACCGGTGGAAATCTGTCCTTTGGTTTGATGTGTCAAAATTTGAGATGTTTGGTTCCAACCACTGTCTTTGTAAGACACATAGTAGGTGAATGGATGATCTCTGCATGTGTGGTTCCACCGTGAAGCATGGAGGAGGAGGTGTGATGGTGTGGGGGTGCTTTGTGGGTGACACTGTCAGTGATTTATTTAGATTTCAAGGCACACTTAACCAGCATGGCTACCACAGCATTCTGCAGCAATACGCCATCCCGTCTGGTTTACGCTTAGTGGGACTATCAGTTGTTTTTCTAAAGGACAATGACCCAACACAACTCCAGGCTGTGCAAGGGCTATTTGACCAAGGAGAAGAGTGATGGAGTGCTGCATCAGATGAACTGGCCTCCACAACCACCCGACCTCAACCCAATTGAGATGTTTTGGGATGAGTTGGACCGCAGAGTGAAAGAAAAGAAGCCAACAAGTGCTCAGCATATGTGGGAACTCCTTCAAGACTGTTGGAAAAGCATTCCAGGTGAACCTGGTTGAGAGAATGCCAAGAGTGTGCAAGCTAAAGGGTGGCTACTTTGAAGAATCTCAAATATGACATGTATTCTGATTTGTTTAACACTTTTTTGTTTGATGTCTTCAGTATTATTCTACCATGTAGAAAATAGTAAAAATAATGAAAAACCCTTGAATGAGTAGGTGTGTCCAAACGTTTGACTGGTGCTGTACTCTCGAGTCTAAGTCATTTCAGCAGGTTTGTTCAGTACTCTGTACAGTTTGTACTGTACTAGTTATTAAAGGGCCAATGCAGCCATTTTTATCTCAATATCAAATCATTTCTGGGTAACAATGAAGTACCTTCCTGTGATTGGTTTAAATTAAAATGCCCCCAAAAAATAAACAAATAGCTTCTTATCAAAGAGCAATTTTTCAAACACGAATTTTGCTATGACTGTCTGGGAGTGGTTTGAGTGGGGAGGGGAAAACTGAAATGAGCTGTTATTGGCAGAGAGGTTGAGGACTCTTTCTTATTGGTCTATTAACTAATTTACTGCCTGGTGATGTCACCAGGCAGACCCAAAACTCCATCCCACCAAAACAGGCTGAAATTCCAGGCCGTCTTTTCAAACAGCTCTTACATTAAAAGGGCATTTTCATAATTTTGACAATTTCACAATAATATTTCAACCTCACAGTGTTGAAGCATATATACTGTATATATATATATATATATATATATATATATGACAGGGAAATCACGTTTTTGACTGCAGTGGGCCTTTAAACTGTACTGTACTGTACAATATTATAGCATTGCGGCTGGTTTGTTCAGTCCTCCTGTCTGTCTGTCTGTCTTTCCAGGCCCAACTCCAAGCACAAGACAGAAGGACACAAGGCCTGTGGGAGCCCGTCCCCTTGTCCGTCCCCCGGTCCTGACGGTCTCGTCACGTGGCACAACGGGCACCACCACCGTGACCGCGCCTGCAACGGCAAGGCGAGCAGACTCAACCACAGCCACACGGTCGAGGGAGACAAGGAGCAGGAGGTGTGTAGCCTCCTCTACCCCCCCCCCCCTCCCTAATCCCCGTCCCTACCCTCTAAACTACACACCCCTAATCCCCGCCCTACCCTCTAAACTAAACTCAAATGTAGGAATAACTAAGCACAGGAATAACTACACAGAAATAACTACACACAGAAATAACTACACACAGGAATAACTACACACAGAAATAACTACACAGAAATAACTACTCACAGAAATAACTACACACAGGAATAACTAAGCTCAGGAATAACTACACAGAAATAACTACACAGAAATAACTACACACAGAAATAACTAGACGCAGGAATAACTACACACAGGAATAGCTACACACAGAAATAACTACACACAGGAATAACTACACACAGGAATAACTACACACAGAAATAACTAGACACAGGAATAACTAGACACAGGAATAACTACACACAGGAATAACTACACACAGAAATAACTACACACAGGAATAACTACACACAGGAATATCCAAGCACAGGAATAACTAAACAGAAGAGTAAGTAATCACAGGAATAGCTAAACACAGGAATAACTACTCTATATTTGTACTAAATAAAGAGAGAGGAGATAATGTCACAAACCGATACAAAGTAACAAAGACAGTGTAGAGGATAGATACCATGTTGATAGGAGATGGAGACAGTGTGGAGGATAGATACCATGTTGATAGTAGATGGAGACAGTGTGGAGGATAGATACCATGTTAATAGGAGATGGAGACAGTGTGGAGGATACCATTTGAGTGTAGTTTAGAGGGTAGGGCGGGGATTAGGGGTGTGTAGTTTAGAGGGTAGGGCGGGGAGTAGGGGTGTGTAGTTTAGAGGGTAGGGCGGGGATTAGGGGTGTGTAGTTTAGAGGGTAGGGCGGGGATTAGGGGTGTGTAGTTTAGAGGGTAGGGCGGGGATTAGGGGTGTGTAGTTTAGAGGGTAGGGCGGGGATTAGGGGTGTGTAGTTTAGAGGGTAGGGCGGGGATTAGGGGTGTGTAGTTTAGAGGGTAGGGACGGGGATTAGGGGTGTGTAGTTTAGAAGGTAGGGCGGGGATTAGGGGTGTGTAGTTTAGAGGGTAGTGCAGGGATTAGGGAGGGGGGGGGGTGAGATAGAGGAGGCTACACACCTCCTGCTCCTTGTCTCCCTCGACCGTGTGGCTGTGGTTGAGTCTGCCCGCCTTGCCGTTGCAGGCGGGGTCACGGTGGTGGTGCCCGTTGTGCCACGTGCAGTTATTCCTGTGTTTTGTTATTCCTGGGTTTAGTTATTCCTGGGATTAGTTATTCCTGTGTTTAGTTATTCCTGTGTTTAATTATTCCTGTGTTTTGTTATTCCTGGGTTTAGTTATTCCTGGGTTTAGTTATTCCTGGGTTTAGTTATTCCTGGGTTTAGTTATTCCTGTGTTTCGTTATTCCCATGTTTTGTTATTCCTGTGTTTAATTATTCCCGTGTTTTGTTATTCCTGTGTTTAATTATTCCCATGTTTAGTTATTCCTGTGTTTAGTTATTCCCGTGTTTACAGGGTACTCTGTATATCTTTCTGTCCACTCTTTCCTGCTCTACATTCTTGCTGTCACTGCTCACCTCTGGCTTTACTTGGATGCTCATACCATCTCAACATTCCTTAGACGTTAACTGATTAGATAGCAGAGGGAGGAGGCGAGGGATGGATGTTTGAATCACACGTTATATAACCATGAGTTAATCATCCTCACTGCAGTGCCGAGACAGCACAAACAGATCTGGGACCTGAAGGTTTTCTGAGGATAACATAAAGACAAACTAAATACGGACTCACTATGATCCATTGATCGCTAAACATTTGCATAGCACATGTGCAGTACAATGCTAATATGGAGGTTTAGTATTATGCTGTGTTCAAAATGGTACCCTATTCCCTATATAGGGCACTACTTTACATACCAGAGCCCTAAGTAGTGCATTATATAAGGAATAGTGTTCCATTTGGGGCGGAGGCTCAGGCACCCAGGGTTCTCTAATGAGCTGGAAACTATTTGGTTTCTGTTAGGCAGTAAACCCCTGCAGCGCTTCTCACTTCTGAATCTTCTTAGCAAGGGAAAGAAAACACTGAAATATTTTTTAAAGGGTTATTTTGCTACAGCTCCCTCAAAATGAAACAACTAGGAAAGAGGAGAAGGTTTATGTATAAAGTACTTATTCATAGTTTTCAAGAAGGCCCTGTTTAATGTCTTTGATGTAGTGCTGAGTACACTCGTTTAGGAATTTTAAGGAAATATTTGAGTGAAAAGTTGTATTCTGATCACGCTGATAGTAATGCTTGATAACAGCCATCAATGATACCATCTGTAGTTAACTGTCACAGATGGATGTAGTAATGTAAGGCTTTAACGATGCTATTTCTACATCTGACCTGAACCAACTCTAGATTTTATTGTCATGTGGAAATTCTATGATCTGGCCTGCGGGATTGTGTGGAGATTTTAACTGAGCCTAATTTATATCAATTTACAATGCTTCTTACCACACGTGATTGATTTAAATTTGGTTACAGGGTCAGCTCTAGTCTCAGACAGTACGGTCATTAGAGTCGGCTAGAACATGGATGGAATTGGTCAGAATAGATTGAGCGACAGACAGAGAAGTCATTCCCCCTACTGGTACAGTAGCAACAATCACAGACGTAGAAAAACAGTTTGTCTAGAATTGCTGTTGTATTTTTCTTGAAGCTAGTCAGACATGTTTACACAGAATAGATTTTGACATTCGTATTCCTCCCTAACTGTCCCTTTGGAAGTGTTTGAAAACGGTAACTGCTTTATTGTGATCTATAAAACAACACAAAGAATAACAGACTGGTTTTAATATTTTGTTTTAAATCTGCCGGTTATAAACCATTAGAACTTGGGTAACCTTTTCGATTTTAAATCTTAACTGAATGGAACTGCCAGTTTGCTCTGCTAATAAAACAACAGACGTCATTTAGATCGAAGGATATAGTCATTACTGTTTCTCTCTCACTGCTTACTAAGCAATTCAATGGGGTGTAGATTAGAAAAGCCTCCAAAAATATTCCTCCTAGAATAATGTATAACCGATGATACTATCTCCTCCGATTTCCTTTCTTCAAGCTTTTGTTTATGAGAAAGGTCTCACCTGCTCGCTCTCTGTCTGTCTGTCTCTCTTTGTCTCTCTTTGTCTCTCTTTGTCTCTCTTTGTCTCTCTCTGTCTCTCTCTGTCTCTCATTCTCAAAGTCTCTCTCTCTCTCTTGCCCTCTCTCGCCCTCTCTGTCTCTCTCTCTCTCTCTCAGTCTCTCTCTCCCAGTCTCTCTCTGTCTCTCTGTCTCAGTCTCTCTCTCTCTCTCTCTCTCTCTCTCTCTCTCTCTCTCTCTCTCTCTCTCTCTCTGCTTGTTTTCATTCATGACTGTTTTATTTTCTGCTTTTAGCTATTTGAATGTTAATTACCCCGTGAAATAAATGCCCAATGCTCCTTTTCTGTCTTGTTTATGTAAAAAGCACTCATATGCTTTGGAACTGGACCAAGTAGGTTAACAGGGTATGTTTTCTACTGGTTCTTCTTGTCACTACAGTTGTCTTTATAAAGCACAATGTTTTGCTCAGGGATAGTTACCCCCTTCCTCCAGGAGTCTGATAAAGCTCCCAGACACCAGGTGTTCAACACTCCTCTCTTCTCTCTTTCTCACTCTCTATTCACTTCCTGTTTACTGGATCATGTGACCTGTATGTTGTCTCTAGGTGGCAGTATCACTTCTGTCAGACTGTCCCTGATGTTGCAATATATTCTGTATCTCTGTGTTCCATGTCACTGGGGATTGGCAAGGGGAGTCTCACGAGCCGTCGTTGCATATGAGGCTCGGCGTTTGGAGACTTGAGCCAACGGGTTGTGTTTAGGTGAAGTGATCAAGCACTTGCTTGGCTCAAATCTGTCCACGGTTTTGATCATTTATCCTCTAGCGTCAGCCTTAAAACAGGTTTTCTGTTCACGAGACCTCTCTTGTTAATCTCCGTATTACAGAGGAGTTATTATCTCTCCCTTGCTGAAAATTAATCAGCGTTCAGACTCCTTGTGTATTTGGGAGGATGCTCGCTCAAAATTGTTAATTTTGGATGCTGAGAGATCATTCTGAGAGATCATTCTGAGAGATCATTCTGAGAGATCAGTCTGAGAGATCAGTCTGAGAGATCAGTCTGAGAGATCACTCTGAGAGATCACTCTGAGAGATCATTCTGAGAGATCATTCTGAGAGATCACTCTGAGAGATCAGTCTGAGAGATCAGTCTGAGAGATCACTCTGAGAGATCACTCTGAGAGATCACTCTGAGAGATCACTCTGAGAGATCAGTCTGAGAGATCACTCTGAGAGATCACTCTGAGAGATCACTCTGAGAGATCATTCTGAGAGATCATAGATTCAACAGAAGTTAGCTGATAGCGTAGTAGTACTGTGGTTAGCACGCGTACAACAGCAGTCTCTGCAATCTCTGCTTCTCAGGTTTCTGTTTGTCGTTTTCTTGTCCAGGGTAAATGTATATCTGCTCACATATAAAAAGAAGTGATACAATGTTGAAACTAAACACACAACATGTGGTAACATGGGTATTTTAAAGGGACCCACGCCATTTTGAATATGAGTGCTATACTGTATTTATTTTCTCCATGTATTGATATGAATATGTTTAGTGGCACCCTCCCCAAGGCTCACTGTACTGCATTGCTGAGTCCAAAAGAAAATCGTTTGAAGTTAAAGAGGTCACTGTGTACTTTCTGAGCTGGTTTCATAAAGCCACAATATTCTCTTGTTAAAGAATATCTCTTCCAAAATGTGACTGGGGTCTCTTTTTAAATGTACATACTCTACTAGTTGTCCATCCTAGCGGTGCCCTGCTCTGAGCCTCCCTCCATCCATCTCTCCTCCCCTTCTATCTGTCCATCCTAGCGGTGCTCTGCTCTGAGCCTCCCTCCATCCAACTCTCCTCCCCTTCTATCTGTCCATCCTAGCGGTGCCCTGCTCTGAGCATCCCTCCATCCATCTCTCCTCCCCTTCTATCTGTCCATCCTAGCGGTGCCCTGCTCTGAGCATCCCTCCATCCATCTCTCCTCCCCTTCTATCTGTCCATCCTAGCGGTGCCCTGCTCTGAGCCTCCCTCCATCCATCTCTCCTCCCCTTCTATCTGTCCATCCTAGCGGTGCCCTGCTCTGAGCATCCCTCCATCCATCTCTCCTCCCCTTCTATCTGTCCATCCTAGCGGTGCCCTGCTCTGAGCATCCCTCCATCCATCTCTCCTCCCCTTCTATCTGTCCATCCTAGCGGTGCCCTGCTCTGAGCCTCCCTCCATCCATCTCTCCTCCCCTCTATCTGTCCATCCTAGCGGTGCCCTGCTCTGAGCCTCCCTCCATCCATCTCTCCTCCCCTTCTATCTGTCCATCCTAGCGGTGCCCTGCTCTGAGCATCCCTCCATCCATCTCTCCTCCCCTTCTATCTGTCCATCCTAGCGGTGCCCTGCTCTGAGCATCCCTCCATCCAACTCTCCTCCCCTTCTATCTGTCCATCCTAGCGGTCCTGACTGCTCTCCATCCTGACTGCTCTCCATCCTGACTGCTCTCCATCCTGACTGCTCTGCTCTGAGCCTCCCTCCATCCATCTCTCCTCCCCTTCTATCTGTCCATCCTAGCGGTGCCCTGCTCTGAGCCTCCCTCCATCCATCTCTCCTCCCCTTCTATCTGTCCATCCTAGCGGTGCCCTGCTCTGAGCCTCCCTCCATCCATCTCTCCTCCCCTCTATCTGTCCATCCTAGCGGTGCTCTGCTCTGAGCCTCCCTCCATCCATCTCTCCTCCCCTTCTATCTGTCCATCCTAGCGGTGCTCTGCTCTGAGCCTCCCTCCATCAATCTCTCCTCCCCTTCTATCTGTCCATCCTAGCGGTGCTCTGCTCTGAGCCTCCCTCCATCCATCTCTCCTCCCCTTCTATCTGTCCATCCTAGCGGTGCCCTGCTCTGAGCCTCCCTCCATCCATCTCTCCTCCCCTCTATCTGTCCATCCTAGCGGTGCTCTGCTCTGAGCCTCCCTCCATCCATCTCTCCTCCCCTCTATCTGTCCATCCTAGCGGTGCTCTGCTCTGAGCCTCCCTCCATCCATCTCTCCTCCCCTTCTATCTGTCCATCCTAGCGGTGCCCTGCTCTGAGCCTCCCTCCATCCATCTCTCCTCCCCTTCTATCTGTCCATCCTAGCGGTGCTCTGCTCTGAGCATCCCTCCATCCAACTCTCCTCCCCTTCTATCTGTCCATCCTAGCGGTGCTCTGCTCTGAGCCTCCCTCCATCCAACTCTCCTCCCCTCTATCTGTCCATCCTAGCGGTGCTCTGCTCTGAGCCTCCCTCCATCCATCTCTCCTCCCCTTCTATCTGTCCATCCTAGCGGTGCCCTGCTCTGAGCCTCCCTCCATCAATCTCTCCTCCCCTTCTATCTGTCCATCCTAGCGGTGCTCTGCTCTGAGCCTCCCTCCATCCATCTCTCCTCCCCTTCTATCTGTCCATCCTAGCGGTGCCCTGCTCTGAGCCTCCCTCCATCCATCTCTCCTCCCCTCTATCTGTCCATCCTAGCGGTGCTCTGCTCTGAGCCTCCCTCCATCCATCTCTCCTCCCCTCTATCTGTCCATCCTAGCGGTGCTCTGCTCTGAGCCTCCCTCCATCCATCTCTCCTCCCCTTCTATCTGTCCATCCTAGCGGTGCCCTGCTCTGAGCCTCCCTCCATCCATCTCTCCTCCCCTTCTATCTGTCCATCCTAGCGGTGCTCTGCTCTGAGCATCCCTCCATCCAACTCTCCTCCCCTTCTATCTGTCCATCCTAGCGGTGCCCTGCTCTGAGCCTCCCTCCATCCAACTCTCCTCCCCTTCTATCTGTCCATCCTAGCGGTGCTCTGCTCTGAGCCTCCCTCCCTCCAACTCTCCTCCCCTCTATCTGTCCATCCGTGTTGTGTGTGTGTGTGTGTGTCTGTGTGTGTGACACATCTTTCTTGCCCTTTGTTGCTCTTCTTATCTCTTCTTCTCTTGTCAGCTCTGCATGTCCATCTCTCCATCCCTGCTTCCTTACTTCCCACAAGTCATTCTATCTAACTCTGTTTACTTACCCAGCCTTTACCCACCTCTCCCTTTTCATACTAACACGGCTGCATTTGAACAAGCCAAAAAGACAGCAAATCATTGTAGTTTCTAGATACATTTTTATTTTTTATTTTATTTTAAGTATTGGTTTGTTTGTCCATTTTCTTTCGTATTTTGGTTGGTTTGTTTGTTTACCTTCTCCTTCTTAGTCTCTGGAAGAAGTTCGTAGCGTTGATACTAAAAGAGGTTCATTGTCTTTTTCCCATTTCGCTGCGGAGAACATTCCTTTCTCCTGTGTTGTGTTTCTTCTTGTCCTGTTTTTGTTGATATTGCAAACGTGTCACTGATTGAAATGGAAGGTAGGTAACGCTTTGCCTTGGCACGTGGTCTTTCTTTATGCAGATATGACAATGTCAGAAGCACCCTCTAGCTTGACGTCAATGTTTCTCTCTCTGTCTCGCCCCCCTCTCTCTCCCCCCCCCCTCTCTCTCTCTCCCCTTTCTCTCTCTCCCCCCTTTCTCTCTCTCTCCCACTTTTCTCTCTTTCTCTTCTCCCTCTCTCTTCTCCCTCTCTCCCCCTCTCCCTCCTCTCCCTCTCTCCCCCCCTCTCCCTCTCTCTCCCCCTCTCCCGCTCTTCCTCTCCCTCTCCTCTCTCTGTCTCTCTCCCCCCTTTCTCTCTCTCTCCCCCTCTCCCTCTGTCTCCCCCTCTCTCTCTCTCTCCCCCCTCTCCCTCTCACTCCCCCTCTCCCTCTCGCTCCCCCTCTCCCTCTCTCCCCCCTCTCCCTCTCTCTCCCCCTCTCCCTCTTTTCCCCCTCTCCCTCTCTTTCCCCCCTCTCCCTCTCCTCTCTCTCTGTCTCTCTCCCCTCTCTATCTCTCTATCTATTATTTAACCACCAGGGAACTTTAGCAAGTTATTTTATCATTCCTTTTATCAGTTATATTTTGCTTTTAAGATTCTGGTTAGTTAGAGTTTGTTTTTTAAACTTAAATTCTGAATTCAGTCCAATAATCTGCCCTATTTGAAGCAGGTCCGTTTTTTCTGTTTGAAATCAGTCCAATATCCTGCCCTATTTGAAGCAGGTCCGTTTCTTTGTTTGAATTCAGTCCAATATCCTGCCCTATTTGAAGCAGGTCCGCTTCTTTGTTTGAATTCAGTCCAATATCCTGCCCTATTTGAAGCAGGTCCGTTTCTTTCTGTTTTTCTTTGTAGAATACATTGATTCCTGTTTGTCCAGCATCTCTCCGTTCTCTTGATGAAAGAGTTACATTCGTCTTATGATTTGATCATGTTTATTTCCTTGACGGCTGGTTCTAAACAGCTGTCATCACCTGCGTCCGTGGCTTTGTGTTGTCTTCTATCTACAGCTTTAGTCTTTATTCTGTGGACAAGGGGGTTCTTATTCTTAAGAGTCTCTGGTCAGCGGTCAGCTTTTACAGGAGAGTAGATTATTGCATGCAAGAGAACTCCCTATGTTTTTATATACCTGCTTTGGACCTTTGACCTCCTGATAATGATCTACAGTTGAAGTCGGAAGTTTACATACACCTCAGCCAAATACATTTAAACTCAGTCTTTCACAATTCCTGACATTTAATCCTAGTAAAAAATTCCCTGTTTTAGGTCAGTTAGGATCACCACTTTATTTAAAGAATGTGACATGTCAGAATAATAGTAGAGAGAATGATTTATTTCAGCTTTTATTTCTTTCATCACATTCCCAGTGGGTCAGAAGTTTACATACACTCAATTAGTATTTGGTAGCATTCCCTTTAAATTATTTAACCTCTCTAGGGTGGTTTCACTGGATACCGTCCCACCTGGCCAACATCCAGTGAAATTGCAGAGCGCCAAATTCAAAAACAGAAATACTCATTATAAAAATTCATGAAACATACAAGTGTTATACATCGGTTTAAAGAATAATTTCTTGTTAATCCAACCCCAGTGTCAGATTTCAAAAATACTTTACGGCGAAAGCAAACCATGCGATTATCTGAGAACAGCGCCGAGCAGACAAATCATTACAAACAGTAACCAGCCAAGTAGACGAGTAACAAAAGTCAGAAATAGCGTTAAAATATATCACTTACCTTTGATGATCTTCATATGGTTGCACTCCGAAGACTCCATGTTACACAATAAATGTTTGTTTTGTTCGATAAAGTCCCTCTTTATATTCAAAAACCTCAGTTTTGTTGGTGCGTTTTGTTCAGTAATACATTGGAACAAACTACGGTCACAACAGATTGACGAAAAATCAAAAAGTACCATAAACGTTCGTAGAAACATGTCAAACGATATTTAAAATCAATCCTCAAGTTGTTTTTGTCATAAATAATCAATAATAATTCAACCGGACAAAAGCTTCATCAATAGAAAAGGAGAAACAAGAGCGGCGCACTCCCGGTCACGCGCTGGACTCATGTCTGGAAAGTTCCACTGTCCTCTCATTGAAAGTGCTGTTTCTCCCTCATTTTTCAGAGTAAAAGACTGAAACTATGCCTAAAGGCTGGCCACATGTAGAGGAAGCCATAGAGATCGTGGACTGGGTCCTAAGTCTTTTTGGTGGATAGGCTTTCAATGGAAAAACAGGCATTTCAACATTAAAGCACTTCCTGGATGGATTTATCTCAGGTTTTCGCCTGCCATATCAGTTCTGTTATACTCACAGACATAATTTTAACCGTTTTGGAAACTTTAGAGTGTTTTCTATTCAAATCTACCAATTATATGCATATCCTTGGTTCTGGGCATGAGTAGCAGGCAGTCAACTTTGGGCACGCTTTTCATCCAAAATTCAGAATGCTGCCCCCTACCCTAGTGAGGTTAACTTGGGTCAAACGCCTTCCACAAGCCTCCCATGATAAGTTGGGTGAATTTTGGCCCATTCCTCCTGACAGTAACTGTAACTGAGTCAGATTTGTAGGCCTCCTTGCTCACACACACTTTTTCAGTTCTGCCCACAAATTTTCTATAGGATTGATGTCAGGTCTTTGTGATGGCCACTCTAATTCCTTGACTTGTTGTCCTTAAGCCATTTTGCCACAACTTTGGAAAGATGCTTGGGGTCATTGTCCATTTGGAAGACCCATTTGCGACCAAGCTTTAGCTTCCTGACTGATGTCTTGAGATGTTGCTTCAATATATCCACCAAATTTTCCATTCATCATGATGCCATCTATTTTGTGAAGTGCACCAGTCCCTCCTGGAGCGAATCACCCCCACACCATGATGCTGCCACCCCCGTGCTTCACGGTTGGGATGGTGTTCTTCGGCTTGCAAGCGTCCCCCTTTTTTCTCCAAACATAGCGATGGTCATTATGGCCAAACAGTTCTATTTTTGTTTCATCAGACCAGAGGACATTTCTCCAAAAAGTACAATCTTTGTCCCCATCTGCAGTTGAAAACCGTAGTCTGGCTTTTTTATGGCGGTTTTAGAGCAGCGGCTTCTTCCTTGCTGAGCGGCCTTTCAGGTTATGTCGATATAGGACTCGTTTTACTGTGGATATAGATACTTTTGTACCCGTTTCCTCCAGCATCTTCACAAGGTCCTTTGCTGTTGTTCTGGGATTGATCTGCACTTAATCTACATTAAATCCCTACGAAACAGAATGTGTCTCCTTCCTGAGCGGTATGACGGCTACGTGGTCCCATGGTGATAATACTTGCGTACTATTGTTTGTACAGATGAACATGGTACCTTCAGGCATTTGTAAATTGCTCCCAAGGATGAACCAGACTTGTGGAGGTCTACAATTTTGTTTCTGAGGTCTTAGCTGATTATTTTTTTGATTTTCCCATGATGTCAATTAAAGAGGCACTGAGTTTGAAGGTAGGCCTTGAAATACATCCACAGGTACACCTCCAATTGACTCAAATTATGTCAATTAGCCTATCAGAAGCTTCTGAAGCCATGACATCATTTTCTGGGATTTTCCAAGCTGTTTAAAGGCACAGTCCACTTAGTGTATGTAAACTTCTGACCCAGTGGAATTGTGATACAGTGAATTATAAGTGAAATAATCTGTCTGTAAACAATTGTTGGAAAAATTACTTGTGTCATGCACAAAGTAGATATCCTAACCGACTTGCCAAAACTATAGTTTGTGAACAAAAAATGTGTGGAGTGGTTGAAAAATGAGTTTTAATGACTCCAACCTAAGTGTATGTAAACTTCCAACTTCAACTGTATATATCCCGGAGACACACACACATACTCAGCCATGAAATTGCACCACACAAGCATCTACACACAGACACACAAAACCGTGTGAAGCCCCTTGCCCTGTTTATACTGCTTATTATAGAAAATGCTTGCATCCTAGCTCAATGTCCTCCGCCCACTATATCTTGCAACAGCACCCCCTTGCTCAAAGGCCTTATAATCAAGTTGGTCTACCAAACACATTTCTGTTTGAAATGGAGCTGTGTTTTTAAGAATAACCTCAATAAATATCCAGAAGTATTTATTTGCACTATTTGCAGAGGTCCTGTTCTCTCAGAGGACTGTTGCTTTTGCTGCAGGTAACGCTTTAACTGTGAGTAGAAATTCACTAGTACAGATTTGTGTCACCTATCCTATTAATAGATAGCATTAAACAGAGAACTAAAAGAGATTCGGACCGCAAGCTGTGCATCTCAACAGAGCCAATTAAGATGTCATATGCACAAAAAGTTACAGGGGAAATGCAACCCCACGCTGACAAGAAATTCCTTGGTTTGAACAAACTGTAGCCTAACATAGTATCTGGGTGTTGAACCCCTGAACGCTCTGGAACCCCTGAACTTAACACTCTGGAACCTCTGAACTTAACGCTCTGGAACCCCTGAACTTAACACTCTGGAACCCCTGAACTTAACACTATGGAACCCCTGAACTTAACACTCTGGAACCCCTGAACTTAACACTCTGGAACCCCTGAACTTAACACTCTGGAACCCCTGAACTTAACACTCTGGAACCCCTGAACTTAACACTCTGGAACCCCTGAACTTAACGCTCTGGAACCCCTGAACTTAACACTCTGGAACCCCTGAACTTAACACTCTGGAACCCCTGAACTTAATGCCCTGGAACTCCTGAACTTAACTCTCTGGAACTCCTGAACTTAATGCTCTGGAACCCCTGAACTTAACACTCTGGAACCCCTGAACTGAACACTCTGGAACCCCTACACTTAACACTCTGGAACCCCTGAACTTATTGCAATGGTCATTCACACAGAATGTCTACCCTGCCCTCTGGTGGAGTGGGCTGGGAAGGAGAGTGGATGATCTGAGAGATGTACAATACCTGCTCTCGGTGTGAGACGTTCCCTGAACATTGTGGTTGATTCCTTTCTCTTTTGTATTTGATTGAATGTCAGTTGATTTCATTGTCTCATGCCTCACTCTGCCAGGGAAGGGTTTGTCTCATGCCTCACTCTGCCAGGGAAGGGTTTGTCTCATGCCTCACTCTGCCAGGGAAGGGTTTGTCTCATGCCTCACTCTGCCAGGGAAGGGTCTGTCTCATGCCTCACTCTGCCAGGGAAGGGTCTGTCTCATGCCTCACTCTGCCAGGGAAGGGTTTGTCTCATGCCTCACTCTGCCAGGGAAGGGTCTGTCTCATGCCTCACTCTGCCAGGGAAGGGTTTGTCTCATGCTTCACTCTGCCAGGGAAGGGTTTGTCTCATGCCTCACTCTGCCAGGGAAGGGTTTGTCTCATGCCTCACTCTGCCAGGGAAGGGTTTGTCTCATGCCTCACTCTGCCAGGGAAGGGTTTGTGTCTTTTTCACCTTGCATTTTGTGAAATCTAATGATGCACTTATGTTGCCCCACTTTTCCCTTTTCTTCATACCTTACCTACTAAAGGAGGGAATGACTCTTTATTGGTAAGTGGATGTTAACCAAGAGGTTAAACAAGAGTAACGATTTAAAAAAAAACAGAAAACAGAAAATGGGTCGCTGTACACATCGCAGCAATAGTCTTCTCCAGGGAAAAAAACTCCACAAAAAGACAATTGAGTAGAAGACGATTTGTTTTTCTGATTTGACTCTATAATTGTGAATCTTTTATTTTGTTCCTTCCATTTCTGTGATGTCCCGTCAAGTTGTCTACTCTTTTTTATTTGTTTTGATTCATATTCGTTTTTTAACCGTTACTAAAACTGGAAAAAGTCCTCTTTTTCTATTCTACAAATCTGTAGCTCTCTACTATAACTCTCTCTACTGTATCTCTCTACTCTCTACTGTAGCTCTCTCTACTGTAACTCTCTCTACCGTAATTCTCTACTCTCTACTGTAACTCTTTCTACTGTAACTCTCTCTACTGTATCTCTCTACTCTCTACTGTAACTATCTCTACTGTATCTCTCTACTCTCTACTGTAACTCTCTCTACTGTAGCTCTCTCTACTGTAACGCTCTACTGTAACTCTCTCTACTGTAACTCTCTCTACTGTAACTTTCTCTACTGTACCTCTCTCTACTGTGGCTGTCTCTACTGTAGCTCTCTCTACTGTAGCTCTCTCTACTGTAACTCTCTCTACTGTATCTCTCTCTACTGTAGCTCTCTCTACTGTAACTCTCTCTACTGTAACTCTCTCTACTGTAACTCTCTACTGTAGCTCTCTACTGTAGCTCTCTCTACTGTATCTCTCTCTACTGTCTCTCTCTACTGTATCTCTCTACTGTATCTCTCTACTGTATCTCTCTACTGTAGCGCTCTCTACTGTAACTCTCTCTACTGTAACTCCCTCTACTGTAACTCCCTCTACTGTAGCTCTCTCTACTGTAGCTCTCTCAACTGTAACTCTCTCTAGTGTAACTCTCTCTACTGTAGCTCTCTCTACTGTAGCTCTCTCTACTGTAACTCTCTCTACTGTAACTCTCTCTTCTGTAACTCTCTACTCTTTACTGTAGCTCTCTCTACTGTAACTCTCTCTACTGTAACTCTCTCCACTGTAGCTCTCTACTATCTACTGTAGCTCTCTCTACTGTAACTCTCTACTGTAACTCTCTCTACTGTAACTCTCTACTGTAACTTTCTCTACTGTAACTCTCTCTACTGTGGCTCTCTCTACTGTAGCTCTCTCTACTTTAACTCTCCCCACTGTAGCTCTCTCTACTGTAACTCTCTCCACTGTTGCTCTCTCTACTGTAACTCTCTTTACTGTATCTCTCTACTGTAGTTCTCTCTACTGTAGTTCTCTCTACTGTAACTCCCTCTACTGTAACTCTCTCTACTGTAACTCTCTCTACTGTAACTCTCTCTACTGTAACTCTCTCTACTGTATCTCTCTCTACTGTCTCTCTCTACCGTATCTCTCTACTGTATCTCTCTACTGTATCTCTCTACTGTAGCTCTCTCTACTGTAACTCTCTCTACTGTAACTCCCTCTACTGTAACTCCCTCTACTGTAGCTCTCTCAACTGTAGCTCTCTCAACTGTAACTCTCTCTAGTGTAACTCTCTCTACTGTAGCTCTCTCTACTGTAGCTCTCTCTACTGTAACTCTCTCTACTGTAACTCTCTCTTCTGTAACTCTCTACTCTTTACTGTAGCTCTCTCTACTGTAACTCTCTCTACTGTAACTCTCTCCACTGTAGCTCTCTACTATCTACTGTAGCTCTCTCTACTGTAACTCTCTACTGTAACTCTCTCTACTGTAACTCTCTACTGTAACTTTCTCTACTGTAACTCTCTCTACTGTGGCTCTCTCTACTGTAGCTCTCTCTACTTTAACTCTCCCCACTGTAGCTCTCTCTACTGTAACTCTCTCCACTGTTGCTCTCTCTACTGTAACTCTCTTTACTGTATCTCTCTACTGTAGTTCTCTCTACTGTAACTCTCTACTGTAACTCCCTCTACTGTAACTCTCTCTACTGTAGCTCTCTCTACTGTAACTCTCTCGACTGTAGCTCTCTACTCTCTACTGTAACTCTCTCTACTGTAACTCTCTCTACTGTAATTCTCTACTCTCTACTGTAACTCTTTCTACTGTAACTCTCTCTACTGTATCTCTCTACTCTCTACTGTAACTCTCTCTACTGTAGCTCTCTCTACTGTAACTCTCTCTACTGTAACTCTCTCTACTGTAACTCTCTCTACTGTAACTCTCTCGACTGTAGCTCTCTACTCTCTACTGTAACTCTCTCTAATGTATCTCTCTCTACTGTAACTCTCTCTACTGTAGCTCTCTCTACTGTAGCTCTCTCTACTGTAATTCGCTCTACTGTAACTCTCTCTACTGTAACTCTAATCTCTACTGTAACTCTTCTATCTCTACTGTAGCTCTCTACTCTCTACTGTAACTCTCTCTACTGTAACTCTCTACTGTAACTCTTCTATCTCTACTGTAACTCTCTCTACTGTAACTCTCTTCTCTCTACTGTAACTATTCTATCTCTACTATAGCTCTCTCTACTGTAACTATCTCTACTGTAACTCTCTCTACTGTAGCTCTCTCTACTCTATCTCTCTTCTCTCTACTGTAACTCTCTCTACTGTAGCTCTCTACTGTATCTCTATACTGTATCTCTCTACTGTATCTCTCTCTACTGTATATCTCTCTACTGTAGCTCTCTACAGTAGCTCTCTACTGTAGCTCTCTACTGTATCTCTCTCTACTGTAACTATCTCTACTGTAACTCTCTCTACTGTATCTCTCTCTACTGTATCTCTCTCTACTGTATCTCTCTCTACTGTAGCTCTCTCTACTGTATCTCTCTACTGTAGCTCTCTACTGTAGCTCTCTACTGTAGCTCTCTACTGTATCTATCTCTACCTTATCTCTCTCTACTGTATCTCTCTCTACTGTAACTCTCTCTACTGTATCTCTCTACTGTAGCTCTCTCTACTGGATTTCTCTCTACTGGATCTCTCTACTGTAGCTCTCTCTACTGTATCTCTCTACTGTATCTCTCTCTACTGTATCTCTCTACTGTATCTCTCTACTGTATCTCTCTACTGTATCTCTCTACTGTAGCTCTCTCTACTGGATCTCTCTACTGTAGCTCTCTCTACTGTATCTCTCTACTGTATCTCTCTACTGTATCTCTCTACTGTATCTCTCTACTGTATCTCTCTACTGTAGCTCTCTCTACTGTATCTCTCTACTGTATCTCTCTCTACTGTATCTCTCTACTGTATCTCTCTACTGTATCTCTCTACTGTAGCTCTCTCTACTGTAGCTCTCTCTACTGGATCTCTCTACTGTAGCTATCTCTACTGGATCTCTCTACTGTAGCTCTCTCTACTGTATCTCTCTACTGTAACTCTCTACTGTAACTCTCTACTGTAACTCTCTCTACTGTATCTCTCTCTACTGTAAGTCTCTCTACTGTAACTCTCTACTGTAACTCTCTCTACTGTATCTCTCTCTACTGTAGCTCTCTCTACTGTAACTCTCTCTACTGTAACTCTCTCTACTGTATCTCTCTACTGTATCTCTCTACTGTATCTCTCTACTGTAGCTCTCTACTGTATCTTTCTACTGTATCTCTCTCTACTGTATCTCTCTACTGTATCTCTCTCTACTGTAGCTCTCTCTACTGTAGCTCTCTCTACTGTATCTCTCTACTGTAACTCTCTCTACTGTATCTCTCTACTGTAGCTCTCTACTGTAGCTCTCAACTGTAACTCTCTCTACTGTATCTCTCTACTGTATCTATCTCTACTGTAACTCTCTACTGTAACTCTCTCTACTGTATCTCTCTACTGTAGCTCTTTACTGTATCTCTCTACTGTATCTCTCTCTACTGTATCTCTCTACTGTATCTCTCTCTACTGTATCTCTCTACTGTAGCTCTCTCTACTGTAACTCTCTCTACTGTATCTCTCTCTACTGTAACTCTCTACTGTAAGTCTCTCTACTGTATCTCTCTACTGTATCTCTCTACTGTATCTCTCTCTACTGTAACTATCTCTACTGTAACTCCCTCTACTGTAGCTCTCTCTACTGTATCTCTCTCTACTGTAACTCTCTCTACTGTAACTCTCTACTGTAGCTCTCTCTACTGTATCTCTCTTCTCTCTGCTGTAACTATCTCTACTGTACCTTTCTCTACTGTATCTCTATACTGTATCTCTCTCTACTGTATCTCTCTACTGTATCTCTCTACTGTATCTCTCTCTACTGTATCTCTCTACTGTATCTCTCTCTACTGTAACTCTCTTCTCTCTACTGTAACTATTCTATCTCTACTATAGCTCTCTCTACTGTAACTATCTCTACTGTAACTCTCTCTACTGTAGCTCTCTCTACTCTATCTCTCTTCTCTCTACTGTAACTCTCTCTACTGTAGCTCTCTACTGTATCTCTATACTCTATCTCTCTACTGTATCTCTCTCTACTGTATATCTCTCTACTGTAGCTCTCTACAGTAGCTCTCTACTGTAGCTCTCTACTGTATCTCTCTCTACTGTAACTATCTCTACTGTAACTCTCTCTACTGTATCTCTCTCTACTGTATCTCTCTCTACTGTATCTCTCTCTACTGTAGCTCTCTCTACTGTATCTCTCTACTGTAGCTCTCTACTGTAGCTCTCTACTGTATCTATCTCTACCTTATCTCTCTCTACTGTATCTCTCTCTACTGTAACTCTCTCTACTGTATCTCTCTACTGTAGCTCTCTCTACTGGATCTCTCTCTACTGGATCACTCTACTGTAGCTCTCTCTACTGTATCTCTCTACTGTATCTCTCTCTACTGTATCTCTCTACTGTATCTCTCTACTGTATCTCTCTACTGTATCTCTCTACTGTAGCTCTCTCTACTGGATCTCTCTACTGTAGCTCTCTCTACTGTATCTCTCTACTGTATCTCTCTACTGTATCTCTCTACTGTATCTCTCTACTGTATCTCTCTACTGTAGCTCTCTCTACTGTATCTCTCTACTGTATCTCTCTCTACTGTATCTCTCTACTGTATCTCTCTACTGTATCTCTCTACTGTATCTCTCTACTGTAGCTCTCTCTACTGTAGCTCTCTCTACTGGATCTCTCTACTGTAGCTCTCTCTACTGTATCTCTCTACTGTAACTCTCTACTGTAACTCTCTACTGTAACTCTCTCTACTGTATCTCTCTCTACTGTAAGTCTCTCTACTGTAACTCTCTACTGTAACTCTCTCTACTGTATCTCTCTCTACTGTAGCTCTCTCTACTGTAACTCTCTCTACTGTAACTCTCTCTACTGTATCTCTCTACTGTATCTCTCTACTGTATCTCTCTACTGTAGCTCTCTACTGTATCTTTCTACTGTATCTCTCTCTACTGTATCTCTCTACTGTATCTCTCTCTACTGTAGCTCTCTCTACTGTAGCTCTCTCTACTGTATCTCTCTACTGTAACTCTCTCTACTGTATCTCTCTACTGTAGCTCTCTACTGTAGCTCTCAACTGTAACTCTCTCTACTGTATCTCTCTACTGTATCTATCTCTACTGTAACTCTCTACTGTAACTCTCTCTACTGTATCTCTCTACTGTAGCTCTTTACTGTATCTCTCTACTGTATCTCTCTCTACTGTATCTCTCTACTGTATCTCTCTACTGTAGCTCTCTCTACTGTAACTCTCTCTACTGTATCTCTCTCTACTGTAACTCTCTACTGTAAGTCTCTCTACTGTATCTCTCTACTGTATCTCTCTACTGTATCTCTCTCTACTGTAACTATCTCTACTGTAACTCCCTCTACTGTAGCTCTCTCTACTGTATCTCTCTCTACTGTAACTCTCTCTACTGTAACTCTCTACTGTAGCTCTCTCTACTGTATCTCTCTTCTCTCTGCTGTAACTATCTCTACTGTACCTTTCTCTACTGTATCTCTATACTGTATCTCTCTCTACTGTATCTCTCTACTGTATCTCTCTACTGTATCTCTCTCTACTGTATCTCTCTACTGTATCTCTCTCTACTGTATCTCTCTACTGTATCTCTCTACTGTATCTCTCTCTACTGTATCTCTCTACTGTATCTCTCTCTACTGTATCTCTCTACTGTATCTCTCTCTACTGTATCTCTCTCTACTGTAACTCTCTACTGTATCTCTCTCTACTGTAACTATCTCTACTGTATCTCTATACTGTATCTCTCTACTGTAACTCTCTCTACTGTATTTCTCTCTACTGTAGCTCTCTACTGTATCTCTCTTCTCTCTACTGTAGCTCTCTCTACTGTAACTCTCTCTACTGTATCTCTCTACTGTAACTCTCTCTACTGTAGCTCTCTACTGTATCTCTCTACTCTCTACTGTAACTCTCTCTACTGTAGCTCTCTCTACTGTAACTCTCTCTACTGTATCTCTCTACTGTATCTCTCTCTACTGTAGCTCTCTACTGTAGCTCTCTACTGTAACTCTCTCTACTGTATCTATCTCTACTGTATTTCTCTCTACTGTATCTCTCTCTACTGTAGCTCTCTCTACTGTATCTCTCTCTATTGTAGCTCTCTCTACTGTATCTCTCTACTTTAACTCTCTACTGTAACTCTCTCTACTGTATCTCTCTACTGTAGCTCTCTCTGCTGTAACTCTCTCTACGATATCTCTCTCTATTGTAGCTCTCTCTACTGTATCTCTCTACTGTATCTCTCTCTACTGTATCTCTCTACTGCATCTCTCTCTACTGTACCTCTCTCTACTGTATCTCTCTACTGTAACTCTCTACTGTAACTCTCTCTACTGTATCTCTCTCTACTGTAGCTCTCTCTACTGTAGCTCTCTACTGTAACTTTCTCTACTGTAGCTATCTACTGTAGCTCTCTACTGTATCTCTCTCTACTGTAACTATCTCTACTGTAACTCTCTCTACTGTATCTCTCTATTGTATCTCCCTCTCCTGTATCTCTCTCTACTGTATCTCTCTCTACTGTAACTATCTCTACTGTAACTCTCTCTACTGTATCTCTCTACTGTATCTCTCTACTGTATCTCTCTACTGTAGCTCTCCACTTTAACTCTCTCTACTGTATCTCTCTCTACTGTATCTCTCTCTACTGTAACTATCTCTACTGTAACTCTCTCTACTGTTTCTCTCTCTACTGTATCTCTCTACTGTAGCTCTCCACTGTAACTCTCTCTTGTATCTCTCTCTACTGTTTCTCTCTACTGTATCTCTCTACTGTATCTCTCTCTCTACTGTAGCTCTCTACTGTAACTCTCTCTACTGTAGCTCTCTACTGTAACTCTCTCTACTGTAACTCTCTACTGTAACTCTCTCTACTGTATCTCTCTACTGTAGCTCTCCACTGTAACTCTCTCTACTGTATCTCTCTACTGTATCTCTCTCCTGTATCTCTCTCTACTGTTTCTCTCTACTGTATCTCTCTACTGTATCTCTCTCTACTGTAGCTCTCTACTGTAACTCTCTCTAATGTAGCTCTCTACTGTAGCTCTCTCTACTTTAACTCTCTCTACTGTAACTATCTCTACTGTAACTCTCTCTACTGTATCTGTCTACTGTATCTCTCTCTCCTGTATCTCTCTCTACTGTAGCTCTCTACTGTATCTCTCTCTACTGTAACTCTCTCTACTGTATCTTTCTCTACTGTATCTCTCTCTACTGTAACTCTCTCTACTGTATCTCTCTCTACTGTAACTCTCTACTGTATCTCTCTCTACTGTATCTCTCTCTACTGTATCTCTCTCTACTGTATCTCTCTACTGTATCTCTCTCTACTGTAACTCTCTCTACTGTAACTATCTCTACTGTAACTCTCTCTACTGTATCTGTCTACTTTATCTCTCTCTCCTGTATCTCTCTCTACTGTAGCTCTCTACTGTATCTCTCTCTACTGTATCTCTCTACTGTAGCTCTCTACTGTATCTCTCTCTACTGTATCTCTCTACTCTCTACTCTCCTCTCTCTTTTCTTCTCTACTCTCCTCTCTCTGCTTTTTAACTTTATTTGTTAATTTGATATTGTTTACCATTCTTCCTCTCCCTCTTCTAGTTTTTTTGTTTGTTTCTTTTTTAGGATTATGATTTCTTCATCTCATTTTGGTTTTGCATGCCAAAGTATTGCATGCGCCGCACCATAGAGGACTGTCTATAAGCCATATCAAGAAAAAACCTAGATCTTTTCTATTAGATGTTGACCCTCTTTTGGCAAGTACACCGTAGCACTCAAACCCTCCACTGTGACAAACTCTGAGTTCCCTTCTTCCCCTTTCTTCTGTTTTGTCTTTGGTTCTTTTTTTTCCGTTTGTTGGTTATCATCTCTCTACAGAAGCTGAGAATGCTGACTGCTGCTTCTCCGGGAGCCCAGTCGACCGTGATACTGCCACAACTGAGAGGAGGAGAGAACAAGGCCCACACTGCCCTCTACAGGGCCCCAGGAAGTACTGCTGCCCAGGCTGGAGAGGCCCTACATGGGGAGGACAGGCAGACGACGGGGCTGGGGTCGTCAGGGAGATGGGGAGGTCACAGAGGTCACAGAGTCCAGGGGAAGCGCTCCCATTCGCCGACTCACAGCAGTGACTCTACCCATTCTCAACATAACCTGCATCCTCACAGAGAAAAGAGCTCTCACCAGAAAAAGTAAGGAGAGAGATTGGACCGGCCATTCTGACATAACCTTTACCGGTCATTGGCCGGATTAATGCAGGGAATTACTGGGGCTTAAACCCCTGAGCACTGACCCAAGGGGGCCCAAGAAGCAGCAAAGAAAAAGTAAAAAAACAAAAACATTTTTAATTACATGACCGGTAGTGCATTGATTGGGTAACCGATTCTGAAAAAATCCCCACTAAAATCCCCACCAAAATCCCCACCAAAATCCCCACCAAAATACTGAATGATAAATAAATGTGACTGGTCAATTGTTTGAGTCAAGGGGCTGGGCCCAAACCCGAGGCAAAAAAATATAAAATAGTTCCATTATTATGATAGTTTTTTTAAAATCCAACAACAACGTTCCAAATACACGAGAGAGCATAATATAATATATATATATATATATAAAACAAATTAACTCTGTGGCTTATATATATATATATATATAATATAATATAATAAAGCCACAGAGTTCTTTTTTTTTTTTACTGTGGATAACATTGTATTACAAGCGCCTACAGGTAACTGCCAGAATAAATGAAACACCAACATAAATGTCTTAAAAGTGTGTTTGGTCGCCACGAGCTGCCAGAACAGCTTCAATGCACCTTGGCATAAATTCTACAAATGGACCTAAAACAAATGGACCTAAACCAAGGAAACTGCACCCCACAGACCATAACAAACATAGCTGTGGGAAGTTGGGGTGCTGAGAGTGCTGCAGCACCCCCTAAAATGTTTTAATAAAAAATTAAATATTAGATAAACAGTGCACTCAAACTATTCAGACCCCTTCCCTTTTTTCAATATTTTTTTACGTTACAGTCTTGTTCTAAAATTGATTTTTTTTAAAGTCATACATCTACACACAATACTGCATAATGACAAAGCGAAAACAGTCTCCCCCCCCCCCCCCCCCCGGCAAATTTATTACAAATAAAAAACAGAAATACCTTCTTTACATAAGTATTCAGAGCCTTTGCTTTGAGACTTGAAATTGAGCTCAGGTGCATCCTGTTACCATTGATCATCCTTGAGATGTTTCTACAACTTGATTGGAGTTCACCTGTGGTCAATTTAATGGATTGGACCTGATTTGGAAAGGCACACACCTGTCTATATAAGGTCCCACAGTTGACAGTGCATGTCAGAGCAAAAAACCATGAGGTCGAATTAATTGTCCGTTGAGCTCCGAGACAGGATTGTGTCGAGGCACAGATCTGGGGAAGGGTACCAAAACATTTCTGCAGCATTGAAGGTCCCCAAGAACACAGTGGCCTCCACCAATCTTAAATGGAAGAAGTTTGGAACCACCAAGACTCTTCCTAGAGCTGGCCGCACGGGCAAACTGAGCCATCAGGGGAGAAGGGCCATGGTCAGGAAGGTGACCAAGAACCCGATGGTCACTCTGACAGAGCTCCAGAGTGCCTCTGTGGATATGGGAGAACCTTCCAGAAGGAAAGTCTCTGCAGCACTCCACTGGGCCTTTATGGGGCTCCCGAGGGGCGTAGCGTTCTAAGGGACTGTGTCTCAGTGTTAGAGGCATCACTTCAGACACCCTGATTTGAATCCAGGCTGTATCACAACCGGCCGTGATTGGGAGTCCCATAGGGCGGCGCACAATTGGCCCAGCATCGTCCGGGTTTGTCCGGGGTAGGCCGTCATTGTAAATAAGAATTTGTTCTTAACTGACTTGCCTAGTAAAATAAAGGTTAAATAAAAAAAATAAAAAAATAAAACCTACTAAAGGAATCCACCATGACTGCCATCTTTCCTCTGTTACCACTAATCAACTGATACTCCTTACCTATCTACCTCCAGGACTAAAGTATCCCACTCTTCCAAGCGGCACCACCGTGGGGGTCGCGGACAGACCCATCACCAGAGGCTCTCTGCATCTCCAGGGCGGCACCAGCATGCGTCTGGGTCAGGCACGAAGAAGAGTGAGTCTCGGGGGCGGGGCGGTGTGGGGGTCCGGCAGCGCAGCAGCTCCTGGAGCTCAGGACGGTCCTCATCCTGCTCTGCCTCCAGAGAGAGAGGCCCCAGCAAGGCCAAGTCCCTCCACGTCCATGCCAGACAGAACAATTCCAGGTGAGGAACACCGCCTACGGAAGGGTTACTTACTAGTCTGTGGATGATAGTTAACCTACCAGCAAGAGGAATGATACTTACTAGTCTGTGGATGATAGTTAACCTACCAGCAAGAGGAATGATACTTACTAGTCTGTGGATGATAGTTAACCTACCACCAATAGGAAGAATACTTACTAGTCTGTGGATGATAGTTAACCTACCACCAAGAGGAAGAATACTTACTAGTCTGTGGATGATAGTTAACCTACCAGCAAGGGGAATGATACTTACTAGTCTGTGGATGATAGTTAACCTACCAGCAAGAGGAAGAATACTTACAAGTCTGTGGATGATAGTTAACCTACCAGCAAGAGGAAGAATACTTACTAGTCTGTGGATGATAGTTAACCTACCAGCAAGAGGAAGAATACTTACTAGTCTGTGGATGATAGTTAACCTACCAGCAAGAGGAATGATACTTACTAGTCTGTGGATGATAGTTAACCTACCAGCAAGAGGAAGAATACTTACTAGTCTGTGGATGATAGTTAACCTACCAGCAAGAGGAATGATACTTACTAGTCTGTGGATGATAGTTAACCTACCTTGAAGGCCAGATTAACCTCTTGGTTTTTAGGTCTACTAGAAACTTTTGTAGTTTAGTTTAGCTCCCCAGTGATTTTATTTTGACACAAACATAACTTTTTTCATACATTTTGTTTTCTTTCCTGTCCAGTACATGACAATTTCTGTGGTATTTTTAGTTTTTCCGCTAAGGAGAGAGATAGTCCTCATCACTCTGACGCTGACCGTGCTCACCGGCGCTCCAGGAGCTACTCTCCCATCAGGAAGAGGAGACGAGATTCTCCCAGCTTCATGGAGGCTCGCAGGATCACCAGGTAACAGAACAGCTACAGTATCTAACCACGCTCCCTCAGTGAAAGCAGAAGACAGTTGTAACACTGACATCTATGGGAGAGATTGTCAAGGTTTCTCCCTCTCAGCTTTTCCTGGGGGTTTTTCTCAACAATTTGATTGTAAATACTCATAATTACATAATTACTGTAAATGTGGGGTTATTTTATGTACATACTGTATGTGTGTATAAGTGTGTGTTTTATCCTTAATCAAGTGGAACTGAAAATGTTATATTATTTCAGGTGAAATGTATTTTTATCGTAGAAGTGTACAACCTTTATTACAGACTGGATTTGTCACAGCTGAGCGATGGCACACAGTAGCAATAATATGATTCAATTGTATTTCCCAGGATATGTGTGGAGTGCTTTTCGATAAAATGCTGGTTTTGTCACTCCTCTGTCACTCCTGTACAAAGGAAGATTCCCCTGGAAGCCAAGACAACAGAATGCTGATGAGCTGCAGGCTAGGTTACTGTGGTAACAGTTGCCGTGCAGCAGGACTCTCCTAGTCCTCCTGACTGAAGTCTGGTGAAGCAGCTAACCAACAGAACAAACTTCCCAAGAGTAACACTGCTGCCTCTCCTTTCCCTCGAGTCTCTCTCCTTCTTTCTATCCTCTTTTCCTTTTGTAAAGCCACTTGACTAAACTCACACGAGCACTAGAGAAACGGTCAGATATCCACTAATGTTATAACACAGGTGTGTTTGATGAAGGTGCTATCAAGGCCTTCATCTTAGTCAGTACCGTCTCCCTTGAACTTGGCCGTTATCCCAAATTGTAAATCTACAGAAATTCCAATGACAATTATTTTTTTGATGATTCCAGTAAATACTCATTCAGTAGCAGAAGCACCTTGATAGAGCTGACGTCGTTCCTAGATCGTTAAGTCACCTGATTTGTGGTTGATGGCTAACCTTCAGATCATTTTCCTGTCCTTTTTTTGTGGCTAACAGCTCTTAACTTACCAGCAGCAACCTCTCAAACCTCTGAAACCTCTCAACTTCTGCAAGACTCACCTAGGTTGTACCTTGAGGATGTCCATTAACAAGGCAATCTCAGTGCTTTTAACCCATTGAAGTGTGTGTGTGTGTGTGTGTGTGTGTGTGTGTGTGTGTGTGTGTGTGTGTGTGTGTGTGTGTGTGTGTGTGTGTGTGTGTGTGTGTGTGTGCGGACGAATACTAACTAACATATGCATCTGCTCTCTTTCAGCACCTCTCAATCTGACTGTATCACCTAATAACCATAGTAACAACTACAGTAACAACTACAGTAATAAATACAATAAAAACCACAGTAACAACTACAGTAATAAATACAATAATAATACAGTAACAACCACAGCTATAACTACAGTAATAAATACAGTAACAACCACAGTAACAACTACAGTAATAAATACAATAATAATACAGTAACAACTACAGTAACAACTACAGTAATAAATACAACGATAACTTCAGTATGTCAATTTCTCTGGTCTGCTTTTGATGACAGCTGACCAAGTGCTTATTATTTATTTGTTTACTTTTATTAAGATTCAAACATGTTATAGATTTGACGTGGTACAGCACATGGATTATTTATATATATTTTTTTTTAAATACATTTGATATTTAAATTCTGAGAGTATTTAAAAAATGGATTATGTTGCAAAACCTACAGCATTCCTACTGTAACAGAGACAGGAAAATACGCTCTCTGGTCAGCTGTCAATGTGCTGGTCCTCCTCACACTAACTAACTCCTACAAGAGCTTTATGTACTGTCTAATCTCCTACCCTCTCCTCTCCTCAGCGCTCGGAAGCGGCCTATCCCGTACTACCGCCCCAGTCCTTCCTCCTCCAGTTCCATGTCAAGCCCCTCCCACTCAGGGAGGAGCCGCAGCCGCTCAAGCAGCCCCAGGAGCCGCAGCCGCTCAAGCATCCCCAGGAGCCGCAGCCGCTCAAGCAGCCCCAGGAGCCACAGCCGCTCACGCAGCCCCAGGAGCCACAGCAACTACAGCCGCAGCAGCTACGAAAGCCCCGGCTTCTGATGACAGAGAGAGGGAGAGTGGGGGAGGTGGGGGGTGATAGAGAGAGAGAGAGAGAGATAGGGGGAGACAGCAGGAGAGATTGAGGGAGAGAGAGGGGGAGAGAGATAAATCATGTTATGCGTCCCTGATTGGTCCAAACACAGGGTCAGATCTTCTCTGTTTTTTTTTACCATCCTCAGTCTCCATCTCTGTATACCAGCGTTAACCAGCGTTAACCAGCGTTAACCAGCGTTAACCAGCGTTAACCAGCGTTAACCCGAGCCTGGATCTGAAATATCGATTTGTCCTCACATAGGCAATTATTTAAAATAACATTTTTCAGATCATGCTTTTAGAAAATAATTGATAAAGAACAATTCTGTAAGCACTTTCTCTATATCTTTCTGCATAGCAAAAGTAACCCCCCCCCAAAAACATATTCCAGCAATGGGACACTTCCATGGAGTTTGTCGAAGAAGAGATACAAGTGGAAAAGAAAAGAAAATCAAACAGCACTGGGCAATTCTTCCTCCAATGTCATTACATCATTTCCCCAAAGACACTTATGCTCTATTTTAAGAACCAGAGAGATCAACAGATGCGATAAAGAACAAAAGAAAAGATGGCTGACGATTTAGCATGCAGAAGGGTACTGATACAGCAGGATGTATAGATGATTCTAAACTGTAAGTTCTGGCTTGTAAACTATGCACTGTATATTCTATGTGATTTTGTTTGAAGAGGCTTGTTATTTGATGGTGACTTCGCATGATGATGCATTAGAAAGGAGGAAGGCTGCGGCTTGTCCCAGAGAGCCCTGCTGCCTGCCATTACAGTACTACAGGTCCCAGGGTGCACCTGTCCCTGCCCCTATCACTACAGTACTACAGGTCCCAGGGTGCAACTGTCCCTGCCCCTATCACTACAGTACTACAGGTCCCAGGGTGCATCTGTCCCTGCCCCTATCACTACAGTACTACAGGTCCCAGGGTGCATCTGTCCCTGCCCCTATCACTACAGTACTACAGGTCCCAGGGTGCACCTGTCCCTGCCACTATCACTACAGTACTACAGGTCCCAGGGTGCATCTGTCCCTGCCCCCTATTCTGACTTGGGGCACGTTCAGATAGAAGTATGCTATGTAGAACAAACATGGATCTCTGAGATGTAGAATGAGTAATCATGTCGGCTCTATTTGTGGTATTTCTATCTGAAACGATCGAGGACATTTTGGTACCGAACATGGCCCTGACATTCCTGACCTGTAATCACACACAGAGGTAAAAAAAAAAAGGGACAAATGTTTGATTATTATGTACTTTTTCTCTCTTCCCTATTCCACTATTTATTATGTTCAGACCTCTTGCCCAATGACCAGTGACGTGAAGTCGCTCTGTAAAGATGCTCCTTCTAAAGATATCTTCTGCAAAAGCAACCATGCAATCATGTCGGGGGGTGGGTCTGTCTTTTATCCACAGCTATTTATTCAGTTATTTATTCCAATTATTTAACTATTTCTTATGTTATTTATTTGTTAATTTATTTGATTATTTATTTGTTTTGTCTCATCGAATGTTTTTAAAACAATTTGAAGAAGCGTGTTGTTGAGATCTTAATATTTAATGGGAGATTGCTGCATATGTACACATCCTCATCTATCAATATACAGAACGGCAATTGATGTTTTAACCCAAATCCCTTTTTATTGGTCATGAAGCTTCTGCTTCCTTTAAGAAGTGAGTGAGTGAGCTGGAGATAGCTTGTTTCTATGGGGGCCGGGTTCCCAATCCCTTACCTGATGCCATGTATAATGCTCTTACACAGGGTTACTTAGAGGGGCTGTTACCTGTCTGTCTGTCTGTCTCCTGGTGCAGGGGATGTCTATTTACAGTCTTAGAGAGACTGTTACCTGTCTGTCTGTCTGTCTGTCTCCTGGTGCAGGAGATGTCTATTTACAGTCTTAGAGGGGCTGTTAGCTGTCTGTCTGTCTGTCTGTCTCCTGGTGCAGGGGATGCCTATTTACAGTCTTAGAGGGGCTGTTACTCTGCAGGGCTCCAAAGCTCCACTTCTACCAACTCCTACTGTCGAAATCATAAACCAGTCCTGGATTGGCTCTCTGCAGACAAAGGTGTGTTGATTGGGCTAGTTTGTTGTCGGTGTTACCAATCACATTGCCCCTGCTGTAAAAGACTGATCTATGCCCTACACCCTGCTTTTAACCAGAGGTGTCCTGGGAACTGGCTCTGACCTGACATGAGGTCAAAGACAGAGGGTACAAGCCAGTGGTCAACTAAACTATGTATGCGGCGAATGCCCCTGCTAGCAAAACGCTTGCACCCAGACACAGGTAGTCCCACTAGATGCCCATCATGTTCCCTGTCTCTGTTTACTACTCTGTGCTGATTGGTCCCCAGCTAGCACAAAACGTTCTGAAAACCATATGTTTCTTAGAGCTTGGTTAGAGCGTGAACGTCCTATGTTTATTTGGCATACAACCGTCCCATAACATTTACTACAGTTTTATAACGTTCTTCTGTGGGATTTTCAGTACTTCAGCAAAAATGTTTTCTACAGGTTTCCTCATGGTTCTATTTAAAGTCATGTTCTCAGAACATTAAGAAAAAGTTCCATAAAAAAAACCCACCAGAAAACATCAGTAACGTTCAAAGAACGTTGTAAGAATGTTATTTAAAAACATATACATTCCGTTCTCAGCATCAACAAAACTCTCTAGCTTGTTAAATTGTTTTTAGAAGTGTTGGCCGCGCCCACTAATCGGCCACACCTGATCTTAATGAGTGGTTGTTTCCTTTGAACTAGGGTCTGTTTGTATAGACAAATGAACATGGCACGCTAGCTCCATCCTAGTGGAGCAGTGGACTAATTCCATGGATAGAGAACAGAAGATCGTAGGTTTGAATCTCACTGACGCCGTGCCACAATAAAAAAGGAATGTGTTTGCATGATTAATGCCTAGAAAATAAATGTCCATGTGTCCTATCTGTGCTGAGAGTTCATAACAGTTAACCCAAACTAAAATAGCAGTGTTATTAAAAGTCTTATTGAAACATGTTCTCAGAGTGTTATTTAATTACCTTAAATTTCAATTACCTAGAATTTCCGTTCTCAGAATGTTAATAAAAAAAACTCCCAAGGTTGGTTTTCAGGGGAACCCTGCAACCTAAATATTAACGTGCCCAGAACAGGCAAAGTTTTCGCTTCCATTCTCAGAAATTAATACAAACGTTTTTTGTTTTAATCGTCAGGAATCTTATGGCTTCGTTCCCAGAACGAAGCCATAAAACGTACGTTCCCACAGCTTCCAAGGAACCAAATGTGCTAGCTGGGACAGCTGCTGGTGATGACGCAACCAGAGCCCCTGTCTTCCTTCCCATTCGTCAAGCCTCCTGTCACTCATGCGGTGTTACTTTCATAATGTAAACATGTTTTGTTATTAAGAGTACAATGCTAAACCTTTTGGATTGCATAAAAGTCACTTAGTTGTAGTTTACCAGTTATTATATACAGGACAATAAATATAAACCAATGGAAAATGAGCTACTTGTGTTGTCGTCTTTCGATCGATACTCTTTTTGACATGACAAAACCAAAACACATTGGAACTCTATTCACTATTCATACCAGAGACATAAAGTAAAACGTCCATGTGCTATGTGTATGTGCCACCTGCAGGGGGTGCTAATGTAACTATTTTCTTTATTTCCTAATGATACGTCTGGAAACCTCTGGACTGGATGGACTGGAGCATTCTGTAACCTGGTGTACTTCTCCAGCTCCTCAAAGAACTGCCTGTTTGTTTTTCCAGACAAGTCCATGAACTCAACCTACAGTATGTTACGGTAACCTGTGAATATGCGATGAATACAGCATAGCTTCCAAGAAATAACAATGTTATATCTGACACTGGTTGATAAATCTAAGGCTGTTGAATTTATGAAAAGGCCTTAACCCAAATCTGCCCTAATCCCAGCCCTAAACCTAACAATAGCCCTAACCCTAGCCCTAAACCACAACACTTACCCTAGCCCTCAACCACAACACTTACCCTAGCCCTCAACCACAACACTTACCCTAGCCCTCAACCACAACACTTACCCTAGCCCTCAACCACAACACTTACCCTAGCCCTCAACCACAACACTTACCCTAGCCCTCAACCACAACACTTACCCTAGTCCTCAACCACAACACTTACCCTAGCCCTCAACCACAACACTTACCCTAGCCCTCAACCACAACACTTACCCTAGTCCTCAACCACAACACTTACCCTAGCCCTCAACCACAACACTTACCCTAGCCCTCAACCACAACACTTACCCTAGCCCTAAACCACAACACTTACCCTAGCCGTAAACCACAACACTTACCCTAGTCCTCAACCACAACACTTACCCTAGCCCTAAACCACAACATTTACCCTAGCCCTCAACCACAACACTTACCCTAGCCCTCAACCACAACACTTACCCTAGCCCTCAACCACAACACTTACCCTAGCCCTCAACCACAACACTTACCCTATTTTCAACCACAACACTTACCCTAGTCCTCAACCACAACACTTACCCTAGTCTCAAACACAACACTTACCCTAGTCCTCAACCACAACACTTACCCTAGCCCTCAACCACAACACTTAACCTAGTCCTCAACCACAACACTTACCCTAGTCTCAACCACAACACTTACCCTAGCCCTCAACCACAACACTTACCCTAGTCCTCAAACACAACCACAACACTTACCCTAGCCCTCAACCACAACACTTACCCTAGTCCTCAACCACAACACTTACCCTAGCCCTCAACCACAACACTTACCCTAGTCCTCAACCACAACACTTACCCTAGCCCTCAACCACAACACTTACCCTAGCCCTCAACCACAACACTTACCCTAGTCCTCAACCACAACACTTACCCTAGCCCTCAACCACAACACTTACCCTAGCCCTCAACCACAACACTTACCCTAGTCCTCAACCACAACACTTACCCTAGCCCTCAACCACAACACTTACCCTAGTCCTCAACCACAACACTTACCCTAGTCCTCAACCACAACACTTACCCTAGCCCTCAACCACAACACTTACCCTAGCCCTCAACCACAACACTTACCCTATTTTCAACCACAACACTTACCCTAGTCCTCAACCACAACACTTACCCTAGTCTCAAACACAACACTTACCCTAGTCCTCAACCACAACACTTACCCTAGCCCTCAACCACAACACTTAACCTAGTCCTCAACCACAACACTTACCCTAGTCTCAACCACAACACTTACCCTAGCCCTCAACCACAACACTTACCCTAGTCCTCAAACACAACCACAACACTTACCCTAGCCCTCAACCACAACACTTACCCTAGTCCTCAACCACAACACTTACCCTAGCCCTCAACCACAACACTTACCCTAGTCCTCAACCACAACACTTACCCTAGCCCTCAACCACAACACTTACCCTAGCCCTCAACCACAACACTTACCCTAGTCCTCAACCACAACACTTACCCTAGCCCTCAACCACAACACTTACCCTAGCCCTCAACCACAACACTTACCCTAGTCCTCAACCACAACACTTACCCTAGCCCTCAACCACAACACTTACCCTAGTCCTCAACCACAACACTTACCCTAGTCCTCAACCACAACACTTACCCTAGCCCTCAACCACAACACTTAACCTAGTCCTCAACCACAACACTTACCCTAGTCTCAACCACAACACTTACCCTAGCCCTCAACCACAACACTTACCCTAGTCCTCAAACACAACCACAACACTTACCCTAGCCCTCAACCACAACACTTACCCTAGTCCTCAACCACAACACTTACCCTAGCCCTCAACCACAACACTTACCCTAGTCCTCAACCACAACACTTACCCTAGCCCTCAACCACAACACTTACCCTAGCCCTCAACCACAACACTTACCCTAGTCTCAACCACAACACTTACCCTAGCCCTCAACCACAACACTTACCCTACCACTAGTCTCAACCTTAACACTATCCCTACCCCTAGTCTCAACCTTAACACTACCCCTACCCCTAGTCTCAACCTTAACACTAACCCTACCCCTAGCCTCAACCTTAACACTAACCCTACCCCTAGCCCCAACCTTAACACTAACCCTACCCCTATTCTCAATCTTAACACTAACCCTACCCCTAGTCTCAATCTTAACACTAACCCTACCCCTAGCCTCAACCTTAACACTAACCCTACCCCTAGTCTCAACCTTAACACTAACCCTACCCCTAGTCTCAACCTTAACACTAACCCTACCCCTAGCCCCAACCTTAAAACTAACCCTACCCCTAGTCTCAACCATAACACTAACCCTACCCCTAGTCTCAACCTTAACACTAACCCTACCCCTAGTCTCAACCATAACACTAACCCTACCCCTTAGCCTCAACCTTAACACTAACCCTACCCCTAGCCCCAACCTTAACACTAACCCTACCCCTAGTCTCAACCTTAACACTAACCCTACCCCTATTCTCAACCTTAACACTAACCCTACCCCTAGCCTCAACCATAACCTTAACACTAACCCTACCCCTAGCCTCTTTACCTTTGAGATATACAACAATATATCATTTGAGATTGTAATAAAAAGTCCAGCCTGTGTACATTGGGCTCCCGAGTGGCGCAGCAGTCTAAGGCACTGCATCTCAGTGATAGAGGCGTCACTACATACCCTGGTTTGATCCCGGGCTGTATCACATCCGGCCGTGATTGGGAGTCCCATAGGGCGCGGCACAGTAGGCCCAGCGTCGTCCGGGTTTGGCCAGGGTAGGCGTCATTGTAATTATGAATTTGTTCTTAACTGACTGACTAGTTAATTAAAAATATATATAATTATGTAAATTACAACATTTTTTTATTTTTTTTATTACATTTTCAACCATGAACTGCACTTCTTAATCTGAGTCAGTCCTGTCAGTCCTGTGTGTGCTTGCCTGGTTTGTACTTTCACATTGCTTTCATTTTGCCTGTCTAGCTGAATCAAGAACCCGGTGAGTATTTCAAGTATTTTAAATATGTCTTTAACCCAGGTCTGGTTTTAGTTAATGTGATAGAATACTGACTGCCATCCAGCAGAGTTATTGTGATAGAACATCCAATGTTGCTCGTTGGAAGAGACACTGTACACTATTGTGTTTCAATAACACCCTCAGATAAGATGGAGAAACTGTCATGTGCATGACAATGCTGATTCAGCAAAGAAGAAGGTTGGGGGGTACAGTATGCCAACGACCTATCCCAACCCTGGGTCCCTCAGTACTTTATAGGGCATGTAGATCTGCAGTATACAGTATATTAATGTACATCAGTCAGGGCTTTAGATCAGGTCATAGCACTATCTCTGCTGCATCCCTAGTTATAAATGATGTGATTAACTGTATGAATAAAAGGCAACGTTGTCCTGTCAAAGGCTTTCGATACTGTTGATCACTCACTGCTAATTCAGAGGCTTTCCTCAATTGGCCTTGAACATGACTTGACAGATGACTTGACAGATGACTTGACAGATAGAAATCATGACTTGACAGATAGAAATCAATGTGTATCTACTGATGGTGTTAAATCAGGTTTCCTGGATATTATAAAAGGTGTCCCGCAAGGGTCGATTCTGGGTCCTGTACTTTTGACTTTTTACATAAACAATATCGACTTGTCCGTAAAATATTGTAACCTGAACTTGTATGACGATGATACTGTTGTGTATCCTATTGTCCCCACGGTTGACCAGGCTCTATCTGAACTACAGTCTGCCTTCATTGTATTACAGAAAAACTTTATTGACTTGAAGTAAGTTTTGAATGCAGATAAAACTAAGAACATTTTGTTATCTAGAGTGCATAAAAATAACTCTTATGATTTAAGCATACAGTGTCTTCTGAAAGTACTCAGACCACTTGACGTTTTCCACATTTTGTTACGTTACAGACTTATTCTAAAATTTATTAAGTCATTTTTAACCCTCATCAATCTACACCCAATACGCCATAAAGACAAAGCAAAAACAGGTTTTTATACATTTTTGCAAATTCATTTAAAAAAAATTGAAACAACACATTTACATAAGTATTCATACCCTTTCCTCAGTACTTTGTTGAAGCACCTTTGGCAGCGATTACAGTCTTGTGTCTTCTTGGGTATGACGCTACAAGCTTGGCGCACCTGTATTTGTGGAATTTCTCCCATTCTTCTCTGCAGATCCTCTCAAGCTCTGTCAGGTTGGATGGGGAGTGTCACTGCACAGCTATTTTCGGGTCTCTCCAGATATGTTCGATCGGGTTCAAGTCCGGGCTCTGGCTGGGCCACTCAAGGACATTCAGAAACTTGTCTCGAAGCCACTCCTGCGTTGTCTTGGCTGTGTGCTTAGGGTTGTTGTTCTGTTGGAAGGTGAAACTTCGCCCCAGTCTGAGGTTCTGAGCACTCTGGAGCAGGTTTTCATCAAGGATCACTCTGTACTTTGGTCCGTTTATCTTTCCCTCGATCCTGACTAGTCTCCCATTCCCTGTAGCTGAAAAACATCCCCACATCATGATGCTGCCACCTTCATTCTTCACAGTAGGATGGAGTCAGGTTTCCTCCAGACGTGACGTTTGGCATTCAGGCCAAAGAGTTACATTTTGGCTTCATCAGACCAGAGAATCTTGTTTTCATGGTCTGAGAGTCCTTCAGGTGCCTTTTGGCAATTCAATTGGGCCACTACCAGAAAGGCCTGATTGGTGGAGTGCTGCAGAGATGGTTGTCCTCCTGGTAGGTTCACCCATCTCCACATAGGAACTTTGGAGCTCTGTCAGAGTGACCATCGGGTTCTTGGTCACCTCTAACCAATGCCTTTCTCCCCTGATTGCTCAGTTTGGCCAGGTGGCCAGCTCTAGGAGGAGTCTTGGTGCTTCCAAACTTCTTCCATTTAAGAATGATGGAGGCCACTGTGTTCTTGGGGACCTTCAATGCTGCAGACATTTTATGGTACCCTTCCCCAGATCTGTGCCTAGACACAATCCTGTCTCGGAGCTCTACGGACAATTCCTTCGACCTCACTGCTTGTTTTTTTTTACCACAGGTGGACTCCAATCAAGTTGTAGAAACATCTCAAGGATGCACCTGAGCTCAATTTTGAGGCTCAAAGCAAAGGGTCTGAATACTTATGTAAAGAAGGTATTTCCGTTTTCTATTTTTTATAGATTAGCAAAAATTTCTAAAAATCTATTTTCACTTTGTCCTTGCGGGATATTGTGTGTAAATTGATGAGGATTTTTTATTTATTTAATCCATTTTAGAATAAGGCTTTAACGGAACAAAATGTGGAAAAAGGGAAGAGGTCTGAATACTTTCCGAATGCAATGTATGTACTTTGGACTGTCTCCATAATTGATCGTGTCCTTGCTTACAAACATCTGGGCATCTGAAATTCTGTCTTTTGAAAAGCATATTTTTGCGTAAGTATAAAAAATAGGGCTTCTTATATAGCAATAAGTCCTGCCTCTCGGTTTATACATTGCTATGTTATAAAAGCTCTTTTACAAATAGTCCCACTTGTAGCTAACATCTTTATCTAACTTTAGACATGTGAGTTTCCACCTCCGGTCTCAGGGATGGCTAACTCTGGAAATTCCTTTGGTCTCTATTGAGTTTAGTGTTCTTGCATCTTATTGGTGGAAAAATCTTCAAATTATAACGTTTTATGTTTTGATGCCTCTGGATCAATTCGGAAAGTTGATAGAGTTTTTTTACGACTGTGTTTTTTCTTTCTGCTTACATTTTGGATTTCAAATTGGACGTGTGTGTATTTTCTGTAATGTCTGTGATTCAGGGCTCATCTCTAAAAGAGACCTTGGTGTCAGTATGACTCCCTGATAAAATAAAAGTTAAATAAATAACCATACTGCCATGCTGATACACATGTGAGCACCACAGTAACCTGTAACCTGAAGGAGAACAGTTTTTAGACACAGTCAGTGGAGAGATTACTAAGGATAATCTGATATTTTCTGAAGTTACCGTAATATATGTTGAGCACTGGAAGGTGCCAAAACTGTCCTTCTTCCAGATGTTTTGTTGTTGTATTTGCTGGTGGAATAAAAATGCTTTAAATCAAAATTAGAAAAATAATTAGAATGAATAACGTTAATATTCACTTCAGAGTGATTAACACAATGCTTAGCATATTTATGTATTTCCCCTTTATGTTATTCACATGATTTGAAGTGTTCTATTTGTGACACTCATTTGTGTCACGGGATTCGGTCACTAGACGCTATGCTGTATTTTAAACTCATATCTGTTGATCGGGATTGACGCCAGACTGGAGGTCCAAGGACCAAGGACACTGACTGTTGTTGTGTTCTGTGGAACACTGTGCCGTTCTGTAGCTGATGACAACATTGTTTTCACTTCTTGGTTCGGTGGAATTAGGATATAAGGGCCAACTCGGCAAAGGCCAAGTTAGACATTGTATCTTCTGTGTTAGAGGTGTCTCCCTGTTGCTACTTGAAATTAAAATGAAATTATTTGTTATTGACTATATCCGCAAATGCTTTTCTGTTTTGTTCACCTGAAAAAGGTTAACAGGACATAGAGCCGGCAATGGAACCTATTCAAAACAAAACAAGGTTGTCCATGTTAAGAATGCCATTCTGCAGTGACTTTAGAGAGGATTTAGAGAGGAGACAGAGAGGAGATAGAGAGGAGATAGAGAGGAAACAGAGGAGACAGAGAGGAGACAGAGAGGAGATAGAGAGGAATTAGAGACGAGACAGAGAGGAGTTAGAGAGTAAACAGAGGAGACAGAGAGGAGACAGAGAGGAGATAGAGAGGAGATAGAGAGGAGTTAGAGAGGAGATAGAGAGGAAACAGAGGAGACAGAGAGGAGTTAGAGAGGAAACAGAGGAGACAGAGAGGAGACAGAGAGGAGATAGAGAGGAATTAGAGAGGAGACAGAGAGGAGATAGAGAGGAAACAGAGGAGACAGAGAGGAGACAGAGAGGAGTTAGACAGGAGTTAGAGAGGAGAGAGAGGAGATTGAAAGGAGACAGAGAGGTGTTAGAAAGGAGACAGAAAGGAGTTAGAGAGGAGACAGAGAAGAGATATAGAGGTGCTAGAGAGGAGACTGAGAGGATACAGAGAGGATACAGAGAGGAGTTAGAGAGTGGTTAGAGAGGAGACAAAGGAGATAGAGAGGAGTTAGAGAGGAGACAAAGAGGAGACAGAGAGGAGTTAGAGAGTGGTTAGAGAGGAGACAAAGGAGACAGAGAGGAGTTAGAGAGGAGACAGAGAGGAGCTAGAGAGGAGACAAAGAGGAGTTGGAGAGGAGATAGAGAGGAGACAGCAAGGAAATAGAGAGGAGTTAGAGAGGAGACAGAGAGGCGACAGCGAGGAGTTAGAGAGGAGACAGAGAGGAGATAGAGAGGAGACAGAGAGGAGATAGAGAGGAGACAGAGAGGAGTTAGAGAGGAGACAGAGAGGAGCTAGAGAGGAGACAGCGAGGAGTTAGAGAGGAGACAGAGAGGAGATAGAGAGGAGACAGTGAGGAGATAGAGAGGAGACAGAGAGGAGTTAGAGAGGAGACAGAGAGGAGCTAGAGAGGAGACAGAGAGAAGATAGAGAGGAGACAGAGATGTGCTAGAGAGGAGATTGAGAGGAGACAGAGAGGTGTTAGAAAGGAGACAGAGAGGAGTTAGAGAGGAGACAGAGAAGAGATAGAGAGGTGCTAGAGAGGAGACTGAGAGGATACAGAGAGGATACAGAGAGGAGTTAGAGAGTGGTTAGAGAGGAGACAAAGGAGATAGAGAGGAGTTAGAGAGGAGACAAAGAGGAGACAGAGAGGAGTTAGAGAGTGGTTAGAGAGGAGACAAAGGAGACAGAGAGGAGTTAGAGAGGAGACAGAGAGGAGCTAGAGAGGAGACAAAGAGGAGTTAGAGAGGAGATAGAGATGAGACAGCAAGGAAATAGAGAGGAGTTAGAGAGGAGATAGTGAGGAGTTAGAGAGGAGACAGAGAGGCGACAGCGAGGAGTTAGAGAGGAGACAGAGAGGCGACAGCGAGGAGTTAGAGAGGAGACAGAGAGGCGACAGCGAGGAGTTAGAGAGGAGACAGAGAGGAGATAGAGAGGAGACAGAGAGGAGTTAGAGAGGAGACAGAAAGGAGCTAGAGAGGAGACAGCGAGGAGACAGCGAGGAGTTAGAGAGGAGACAGAGAGGAGATAGAGAAGAGACAGTGAGGAGTTAGATAGGAGACAGAGAGGAGACAGAGAGGAGATAGAGATGAGAACAAGAGGAGTTAGAGATGAGACATATAGGAGTTAGAGAGGAGACAGAGAGGAGATAGAGAGGAGACAGAGAGGATTTAGAGAGGAGACAGAGAGGAGCTAGAGAGGAGACAGCGAGGAGACAGCGAGGAATTAGAGAGGAGACAGAGAGGAGATAGAGAGGAGACTGTGAGGAGTTAGATAGGAGACTGAGAGTAGTTAGACAGGAGACAGAGAGAAGAAACAGCAGAGTTAGAGAGGAGACAAATAGGAGACGGAGAGGAGTTCGAGAGGAGACTAAGATGAGTTAGAGAGGAGACAGAGAGGAGCTAGAGAGGAGACTGAGAGGAGCTAGAGAGGAGTTAGAGAGGAGTTAGAGAGCAGTTAGAAAGAAGACAAAGAGGAGTTAGAAAGCAGTTAGAGAGGAGACAGAGAGGAGCTAGAGAGGAGTTAGAGAAGAGACAGAGAGGAGACAGAGAGGAGTTAAAGAGGAGACAGAGAGGAGTTAAAGAGGAGACAGGGAGGAGTTAGAAAGCAGTTAGAGAGGAGACAGAGAGGAGCTAGAGAGGAGTTAGAGAGGATACAGAGAGGAGACAGAGAGGAGACAGAGAGGAGACAGAGAGGAGTTAAAGAGGAGACAGAGAGGAGTTAGAAAGCAGTTAGAGAGGAGACAGAGAGGAGCTAGAGAGGAGACTGAGAGGAGCTAGAGAGGAGTTAGAGAGGAGTTAGAGAGGAGTTAGAGAGCAGTTAGAGAGCAGTTAGAAAGAAGACAAAGAGGAGTTAGAGAGGAGACAGAGAGGAGCTAGAGAGGAGTTAGAGAGGAGTTAGAGAGCAGTTAGAAAGAAGACAAAGAGGAGTTAGAAAGCAGTTAGAGAGGAGACAGAGAGGACCTAGAGAGGAGTTAAAGAGGAGACAGAGAGGAGTTAGAGAGGAGACAGAAAGGAGTTAAAGAGGAGACAGGGAGGAGTTATAAAGCAGTTAGAGAGGAGACAGAGAGGAGCTAGAGAGGAGACAGAGAGGAGACAGAGAGGAGTTAAAGAGGAGACAGAGAGGAGTTAGAAAGCAGTTAGAGAGGAGACAGAGAGGAGCTAGAGAGGAGTTAAAGAGGAGACAGAGAGGAGACAGAGAGGAGACAGAGAGGAGTTAAGAGGAGACAGAGAGGAGGTGGAAAGCAGTTAGAGAGGAGACAGAGAGGAGCTAGAGAGGAGCTAGAGAGGAGTTAGAGAGGAGACAGAGAGGAGACAGAGAAGAGGTATAGAGGAGACAGAGAGGGGTTAGAGATGAGACAGAGAGGAGTAGAGAGGGGATAGAGAGGAGACAGAGAGGAGTTAGAGAGGAGACAGAGAGGAGTTAGAGAGGAGTTAGAGAAGAGACAGAGAGGAGACAGAGATGAGTTAGAGAGCAGTTAGAGAGGAGACAGAGAGGAGTTAGAGAGGGGATAGAGAGGAGTTCGAGAGCAGTTAGAGACAGAGAGGAGACAGAGATGAGTTAGAGAGCAGTTAGAGAGGATTTAGAGAGGGGATAGAGATGAGACAGAGAAGAGACAGAGAGGAGTTAGAGAGGAGACAGAGAGGAGTTAGAGATGAGACAGAGATGAGTTAGAGAGCAGTTAGAGAGGAGTTAGAGAGCAGTTAGAGAGGAGACAGAGAGGAGTTAGAGAGGAGTTAGAGAGGAGACAGAGAAGAGGTATAGAGGAGACAGAGAGGGGATAGAGAGGAGACAGAGATGAGTTAGAGAGCAGTTAGAGAGGAGTTAGAGAGCAGTTAGAGAGGAGACAGAGAAGAGACAGAGAGGAGTTAGAGAGGAGACAGAGAGGAGTTAGAGATGAGACAGAGAGGAGTTAGAAAGCAGTTAGAGAAGAGACAGAGAGGAGTCAGAGAGGAGTTAGAGAAGAGACAGAGATGAGTCAGAGAGGAGTTAGAGAAGAGACAGAGAGGAGACAGAGAGGAGTTAGAGAGGAGACAGAGAGGAGTTAGAGAGCAGTTAAAGAGGAGACAGAGAGGAGACAGAGAGGAGTTAAAGAGGAGACAGAGAGGAGTTAGAAAGCAGTTAGAGAAGAGACAGATAGGAGTCAGAGAGGAGTTAGAGAAGAGACAGAGAGGAGTCAGAGAGGAGTTAGAGAGGAGACAGAGAGGAGTTAGAGAGGAGTTAGAGATGAGACAGAGAGGAGTCAGAGAGGAGTCAGAGAGGAGACAGAGAGGAGACAGAGATGAGTTAGAGAGCAGTTAGAGAGGAGACAGCGAGGAGTTAGAGAGGAGTTAGAGAAGAGACAGAGAGGAGGCAGAGAGGAGTTAGAGAGGAGTTAAAGAGGAGTTAGAGAAGAGACAGAGAGGAGTTAGAGAGGAGACAGAGAGGAGTTAGAGAGCAGTTAGAGAGGAGACAGAGAGGAGTTAGAGAGGAGTTAGAGAGGAGTTAGAGATGAGACAGAGAGGAGTTAGAGAGGAAACAGAGAGGAGTTAGAGAGGAGTTAGAGAGGAGTTAGAGAGGAGTTAGAGAGGAGTTAGAGATGAGACAGAGAGGAGTTAGAGAGGAAACAGAGAGGAGTTAGAGAGCAGTTAGAGAGGAGACAGCAAGGAGTTAGAGAGGAGTAAGAGAAGAGACAGAGAGGAGTCAGAGAGGAGATATAGGTTCTACCTGACATGGTCAGTGTTAACACCTGTCTAACTAAGCTCTGGTTCCTTTTCTTCATGTCAGGACTAACTCCTATCACACCAAACACCTCCAACATAACATTTTAGTTGAGGGAGTGCACCCTTGTGGGTGTGCTTGTGGGTCTGTGGATGTACTGTATGCAAGCATGTGTGTGGGTGTGGTGTCTGTTGTGTTATGCTTGTTTGAGCTCCTAGGATACCAGTGTACATTCTTAATGTATAGCTGCTAATTGCACATAAGTGGCTGGCTTGTAACATAACATACTGTTCTCTACCAGCCTGTGTGTTAGAAAGATCTCCCCACTATGCAGGGGGGCTGTAGACCTGCTGAGCAGGGCTGTCTACTTTAATGCAGACTGTCAGATTCCTCTAGCCCTGTGTCATGGCTAGGGTGAGCTTGGAGGGGGGATTACAATTGGCAGGGGAGGGAGGGAGGGAGGGAGCGAAGGGAAGGAAGGAGGGAGGGAGGGAGGGAGGGAGGGAGGGAGGGAAGGAAGGAAGGAAGGAAGGAAGGAGGGAGGGGAGGGAGGGAGGGAGGGAGGGAGGGAGCGAGGGAAGGAAGGAGGGAGGGAGGGAGGGAGCGAGGGAAGGAAGGAGGGAAGGAAGGAGGGAGGGAGGGAGGGAGGGAGGGAGGGAGGGAAGGAAGGAAGGAAGGAAGGAGGGAGGGAGGGAGGGAGGGAGGGAAGGAAGGGAGGGAGGGAGGGAGGGAGGGAGGGAGGGAGCGAAGGAAGGAAGGAAGGAAGGAAGGAAGGAAGGAAGGAGGGAGGGAGGGAGGGAAGGAAGGAAGGAAGGAAGGAAGGGAGGGAGGGAGGGAGGGAGGGAGGGAAGGAAGGAGGAAGGAAGGAAGGAAGGAAGAGAGGGAGGGAAGGAAGGAAGGAAGCAAAGGACGGAGGGAGGGAAGGAAGGAAGGAAGGAAGGAAGGAAGGAAGGAAGGAAGGAAGGAAGGAAGGAAGGAAGGAAGGAAGGAAGGAAGGAAGGAAGGAAGGAGGGGGTGAAACAGAGTGCTGGGTAGCTGTGTTCGATTGGTCGATGGGAGGTCCTTGGATTTAGATTCCATTCTAGTGCTACATCTGCCATGAATAGACATTCTAGTTCCTTCTATAAATATCTGGCTGAGGGAGGTGTGTGTGTGGGGGGGGATGGGGCGTAGGGGTTGAGAAGGGAGGGCCAGTGACAGTGTTGACGAGAGGTGGGCGGTTGCTGTGTGCATAAAAGCCTTCGGCCGAGGAGCAGACAGAACTTTCGTTGGAAGTTTGAGAGAGACCAACCAAAGTCATCTACAGTCAGCCAGCCAGTCAGCCAGACCACAGCTCTTCTACTGGTACAGTACTACTCCTCTTCCTCCATCAACCATGACAGAGAGACGTGTCCCCTTCAGCCTGCTCCGCACCCCCAGCTGGGACCCCTTCCATGACTGTTACCAGGGCAGCCGGCTCTTTGACCAGGCCTTCGGCATGCCGGCCCTCCCTGAGGAGTTCCCCACCTTCCCCAGCACCCACTGGCCCGGCTACATGCGTCCATCTGCCCTTAGCCCTGACATGTCCGCTGCTGGATTCATACCCTCCATGATGCCCCAGAGCCCTGTAATGTTCCCCCTGCATAGTGCCATGATGCAGGCCGCCATGATGCCCCAGGCCGCGGTGATGCCCCAGGCCCCCATGATGACTCAGGCTGGGGCAGCATCGTACGCCCATGCCCTCTCTCGCCAGCTCAGCTCTGGCATGTCTGAGATCAAGCAGACCCAGGAGGCCTGGAAGGTCACTCTGGACGTCAACCACTTCTCCCCTGAGGAGCTGGTGATCAAGACCAAGGATGGCGTGGTGGAGATCACTGGTGAGTAGCTCATATCTGGAGATCTCTCTGTGTCTCTGTTTCTGGCTGTGTCACTGTCTGTCTGTCTCTGTCTGTCTCTGTCAGTCTGTCTCTGTCTGTCTCTGTCAGTCTGTCTCTGTCTGTCTCTGTCTGTCTCTGTCAGTCTCTGTCAGTCTGTCTCTGTCTGTCTCTGTCAGTCTGTCTCTGTCTGTCTCTGTCAGTCTGTCTCTGTCTGTCTCTGTCTGTCTCTGTCAGTCTCTGTCAGTCTGTCTCTGTCTGTCTCTGTCAGTCTGTCTCTGTCTGTCTCTGTCTGTCTCTGTCAGTCTCTGTCAGTCTGTCTCTGTCTGTCTCTGTCAGTCTGTCTCTGTCTGTCGCTGTCAGTCTGTCTCTGTCTGTCTCTGTCAGTCTGTCTCTGTCTGTCTGTCTCTGTCATTCTGTCTCTGTCTGTCTCTGTCAGTCTCTGTCAGTCTGTCTCTGTCTGCCTCTGTCTGTCTCTGTCAGTCTGTCTCTGTCTGTCTCTGTCTGTCTCTGTCTGTCTCTGTCTGTCTCTGTCAGTCTGTCTCTGTCTGTCTCTGTCAGTCTGTCTCTGTCTCTGTCTGTCTCTGTCAGTCTGTCTCTGTCTGTCTCTGTCAGTCTGTCTCTGTCTGTCTCTGTCAGTCTGTCTCTGTCAGTCTCTGTCAGTCTCTGTCAGTCTCTGTCAGTCTGTCTCTGTCTGTCTCTGTCAGTCTGTCTCTGTCTGCCTCTGTCTGTCTCTGTCAGTCTGTCTCTGTCTGTCTCTGTCTGTCTCTGTCTGTCTCTGTCTGTCTCTGTCAGTCTGTCTCTGTCTATCTCTGTCAGTCTGTCTCTGTCAGTCTCTGTCAGTCTCTGTCAGTCTCTGTCTGTCTGTCTCTGTCTGTCTCTGTCTGTCTCTGTCAGTCTCTGTCAGTCTGTCTCTGTCTGCCTCTGTCTGTCTCTGTCAGTCTCTGTCAGTCTGTCTCTGTCTGTCTCTGTCAGTCTGTCTCTGTCTGTCTCTGTCAGTCTGTCTCTGTCTCTGTCTGTCTCTGTCAGTCTCTGTTTGTCTCTGGCTCTGTCTGACTCTGTCTGACTCTGTCTCTTTCTCTATCTCTGTCTAGCTCTGTCATTCTGTCTCTGTCTGTCTCTGTCAGTCTGTCTGACTCTGTCTGTCTCTGTCTCTGTCTGTCTCTGTCAGTCTGTCTCTGTCAGTCTGACTCTGTCTCTTTCTCTATCTCTGTCTATGTCTGTCTCTGTCTGTCTCTGTCAGTCTGTCTCTGTCTCATTCTGTCTCTGTTTGTCTCCGTATCTGTCTGACTCTGTCTGACTCTGTCTCTTTCTCAAATCAAATCAATTGTTATTTGTCACATACACATGGCTAGCAGATGTTAATGCGAGTGTAGCGAAATGCTTGTGCTTCTAGTTCCAACAATGCAGTAATAACCAACGAGTAATCTAACAAGTGTAAAGGGATAAAGAATATGTACATAAAGATATATGAATGAGGGATGGTACAGAACGGCAAAGGCAAGATGCAGTAGATGGTTTAAAGTACAGTATATACATATGAGATGAGTAATGTAGGGTATATAAACATAAAGTGGCGTAGTTTAAAGTGGCTAGTGATACATGTATTACATAAAGATGGCAAGATGCAGTAGATGATATAGAGTACAGTATATACATATACATATGAGATGAGTAATGTAGGGTATGTAAACACTATATTAAGTGGCATTGTTTAAAGTGGCTAGTGATACATTTTTACATACATTTCCATCAATTCCCATTATTAAAGTGGCTGGAGTTGAGTCAGTATGTTGGCAGCGGCCACTAAATGTTAGTGGTGGCTGTTTAACAGTCTGGTGGCCTTGAGATAGAAGCTGTTTTTCAGTCTCTCGGTCCCTGCTTTGATGCACCTGTACTGACCTCGCCTTCTGGATGATAGCGGGTGAACAGGCAGAGGCTCGGGTAGTTGTTGTCTTTGATGATCTTTATGGCCTTCCTGTGACATTGGGTCGTGTAGGTGTCCTGGAGGGCAGGTAGTTTGCCCTCCAGGACACCTACACTGCGTTGTGCAGACCTCACTACCCTCTGGAGAGCCTTACGGTTGTGGGCAGAGCAGTTGCCGTACCAGGCGGTGATACAGCCCGACAGGATGCTCTCGATTGTGCATCTGTAAAAGTTTGTGAGTGCTTTTGGTGACAAGCTGAATTTCTTCAGCCTCCTGAGGTTGAAGAGGCGCTGCTGCGCCTTCTTCACAACGCTGTCTGTGTGGTGGACCAATTCAGTTTGTCGGTGATGTGTACACCGAGGAACTTAAAACTTACTACCCTCTCCACTACTGTCCACGATAGGGGGGTGCTCCCTCTGCTGTTTCCTGAAGTCCACAATCATCTCCTTTGTTTTGTTGACGTTGAGTGTGAGGTTATTTTCCTGACACCACACTCCGAGGGCCCTCACTTCCTCCCTGTAGGCCGTCTCGTCGTTGTTGGTAATCAAGCCTACCACTGTAGTGTCGTCCGCAAACTTGATGATTGAGTTGGAGGCGTGCATGGCCACGCAGTCGTGGGTGAACAGGGAGTACAGGAGAGGGCTCAGAACGCACCCTTGTGGGGCCCCAGTGTTGAGGATCAGCGCGGTGGAGATGTTGTTACCTACCCTCACCACCTGGGGGCGGCCCGTCAGGAAGTCCAGTACCCAGTTGCACAGGGCGGGGTCGAGCTTGATGACGAGTTTGGAGGGTACTATGGTGTTAAATGCTGAGCTGTAGTCGATGAACAGCATTCTCACATAGGTATTCTTCTTGTCCAGATGGGTTAGGGCAGTGTGCAGTGTGGTTGCGATTGCGTTGTCTGTGGACCTATTGGGTCGGTAAGCAAATTGGAGTGGGTCTAGGGTGTCAGGTAGGGTGGAGGTGATATGGTCCTTGACTAGTCTCTCAAAGCACTTCATGATGACGGAAGTGAGTGCTACGGGGCGGTAGTCGTTTAGCTCAGTTACCTTAGCTTTCTTGGGAACAGGAACAATGGTGGCCCTCTTGAAGCATGTGGGAACAGCAGACTGGGATAAGGATTGGTTGAATATGTCCGTAAACACACCAGCCAGCTGGTCTGCGCATGCTCTGAGGACACGGCTGGGAATGCCGTCTGGGCCTGCAGCCTTGCGAGGGTTAACACGTTTAAATGTTTTACTCACGTTGGCTGCAGTGAAGGAGAGCCCGCAGGTTTTGGTAGCGGGCCGTGTCAGTGGCACTGTATTGTCCTCAAAGCGAGCAAAAAAGTTATTTAGTCTGTCTGGGAGCAAGACATCCTGGTCCGTGACGGGGCTGGTTTTCTTTTTGTAATCCGTGATTGACTGTAGACCCTGCCACATACCTCTTGTGTCTGAGCTGTTGAATTGCGACTCTACTTTGTCTCTAACAGAGTGCACTTCCTTCTACACTTCGTAGGCTCCCTTATCCAGAGCGACTGTAAGTCGCTCTGGTGTTGTTTAATGCCAGTGTTGTTTAATGCCCTGGTTAAAGGCCCTGGGTAAAGGCCCTGGGTAAAGGCCCTGGGTTAAGGCCCTGGGTAAAGGCCCTGGGTAAAGGCCCTTGTTAAAGGCCCTTGTTAAAGGCCCTTGTTAAAGGCCTTGGGTTAAGGCCCTGGGTAAAGGCCCTGGGTTAAGGCCCTGGGTAAAGGCCCTGGGTTAAGGCCCTGTGTAAAGGCCCTGGGTAAAGGCCCTGTGTAAAGGCCCTGGGTAAAGGCCCTGGTTAATGGCCCTGGTTAAAGGCTCTGGTTTAATGCCCTGGTTGAAGGCCCTGGTTAAATGCCCTGGTTTAATGCCCTGGTTAAATACATGGTTAAAGGCCCTGGGTAAAGGCCCTGGTTAAAGGCCCTGGTTAAAGGCCCTGGGTAAAGGCCCTGGGTAAAGGCCCTGGGTAAAGGCCCTGAGTAAAGGCCCTGGGTAAAGTCCCTGGTTAAAGTCCCTGGGTAAAGGCCCTGGTTAAAGGTCATTTCACTCTCTCCTCGGTGTTGATGAATACCTGTTTAAAGGTCCTCTCTCTCCTCAGTGTTGATGAATACCTGTTTAAAGGTCCTTTCTCTCCCCAGTGTTGATGAATACCTGTTTAAAGGTCCTCTCTCTCCTCAGTGTTGTGGTCCTGCGGGAAAAGGGGACAGGTCCCTGTGGCAATCTCCTATTAGCAGCTCAGCTGTCGTCATAGCAAACAGATATACTGTGAGACAGCAGGGCAGAATTTCAGGCCTGGCATGTAGGAATCTGGTTTAAAAACCAGTCAAAAACAATGTCATTTTAGGCAACAAAATTGTTTTTTTTAAAAAGGGGCGGATCCTTAAGAAGTTGAGTTAGAGCCTCCATTTAACATGTAACGTGCTAGAGAACGTGTCAAAGTGGACATGGATGAACAGGACCGCCACCAGGCAAGGGCGACAGGGAGGAGGGGGGGACAGGGAGGGGTGGGGGGGGGGGGGGGGGGTGACAGGGGAGGAGGGAGGAGGGGGGGCATGACTTCTATTCTCAGCCCCTCGTAAAACAGAACAGATGGTCCTCCTACAGAGTGAACCAGTAGCTCACTACTGATAGTATTGAAGTATCAGGGGAACTTTCAGACAGAGGGGCAACAGCAACACATAGAGAGAGAGAGAGCATCTCACTCAAACAAACAGCATCTCACTCAAACAAACAGCATCTCACTCAAACAAACAGCATCTCACTCTAAAAAACAGCATCTCACTCAAACAAACAGCATCTCACTCTAACACACAGCATCTCACTCTAAAAAACAGCATCTCACTCAAACAAACAGCATCTCACTCTAACACACAGCATCTCACTCTAACACACAGCATCTCACTCAAACAAACAGCATCTCACTCAAACAAACAGCATCTCACTCTAACAAACAGCATCTCACTCTAACAAACAGCATCTCACTCAAACAAACAGCATCTCACTCAAACAAACAGCATCTCACTCAAACAAACAGCATCTCACTCTAACAAACAGCATCTCACTCTAACAAACAGCATCTCACTCTAACAAACAGCATCTCACTCTAACAAACAGCATCTCACTCAAACAAACAGCATCTCACTCAAACAAACAGCATCTCACTCTAACAAACAGCATCTCATTCTAACAAACAGCATCTCACTCAAACAAACAGCATCTCACTCTAACAAACAGCATCTCACTCTAAAAAACAGCATCTCACTCTAACAAACAGCATCTCACTCAAACAAACAGCATCTCACTCAAACAAACAGCATCTCACTCTAACAAACAGCATCTCACTCTAACAAACAGCATCTCACTCTAACAAACAGCATCTCACTCTAACAAACAGCATCTCACTCTAACAAACAGCATCTCACTCTAAAAAACAGCATCTCACTCAAACAAACAGCATCTCACTCTAACAAACAGCATCTCACTCTAACAAACAGCATCTCACTCTAAAAAACAGCATCTCACTCTAACAAACAGCATCTCACTCAAACAAACAGCATCTCACTCTAACAAACAGCATCTCACTCTAACAAACTGGATGAGCTGGGTGTGGCACATAAAGTGACTACGGTCCCCAGTGTGTGAGAGAGTGCTAAACCTGGTGTGTGTGTGTGTGTGTGTGTGTGTGTGTGTGTGTGTGTGTGTGTGTGTGTGTGTGTGTGTGTGTGTGTGTGTGTGTGTGTGTGTGTGTGTGTGTGTGTGTGTGTGTGTGTGTGTGTGTGTGTGTGTGTTCTGTGACCACAGGCAAGCATGAGGAGAGGAAAGACGAACATGGATTCGTGTCCAGATGCTTCACCAGGAAATACACGTGAGTAACACAACGTCAATGTTTCATAAACAGCAATACAACTGGACGCTCGCCAAAGAACCTGGAAGACTGTGCAACAAATAAATAATCCACTGTTGTATAACGCGTTGTAACAATGTGTTACCATGACGAAATAGGAATCATAAAAAAATATGGCGTAGAGCCTCTGTCAATGACAAAATAATAATGTCTCTCCCATTTGTTTCAGAGATTAAGTTGACTCGGACTCCTTTTAACGTTGATTTCGTCAACAACTAAAATCCATCAAGCCTGTAGACAGTTGATTGGTCAAGACTGCAGAGGGGTTGATTGGTCAAGCCTGTAGACAGTTGATTGGTCAAGCCTGCAGAGGGGTTGATTGGTCAAGCCTGTAGACAGTTGATTGGTCAAGCCTACAGAGGGGTTGATTGGTCCAGCCTCTAAAGGGTTGAGTGGTCAAGCCTGTAGACGGTTGATTGTTCAAGCCTGTAGACATTTGATTGGTCCAGCCTCTAAAGGGTTGAGTGTAGTGGAAGGCTGAGCGAAGCAACACCGGTACAGTATAGCTCCACAAGACTCTGTCGCCATCCAGGGTCCACTACACCTACCATGAATCTGGAGTCAACACTACACATACCACTACACATACCATGAATCTGGAGTCAACACTACACATACCACTACACCTACCATGAATCTGGAGTCAACACTACACATACCACTACACCTACCATGAATCTGGAGTCAACACTACACATATCCCTACACCTACCATGAATCTGGAGTCAACACTACACATACTACTACACCTACCATGAATCTGGAGTCAACACTACACATACCACTACACCTACCATGAATCTGGAGTCAACACTACACCTACCATGAATCTGGAGTCAACACTACACATACCATGAATCTGGAGTCAACACTACACCTACCATGAATCTGGAGTCAACACTAAACATACCACTACACCTACCATGAATCTGGAGTCAACACTACACCTACCATGAATCTGGAGTCAACACTACACATACCATGAATCTGGAGTCAACACTACACCTACCATGAATCTGGAGTCAACACTACACATACCACTACACCTACCATGAATCTGGAGTCAACACTACACCTACCATGAATCTGGAGTCAACACTACACATACCACTACACCTACCATGAATCTGGAGTCAACACTACACATACCATGAATCTGGAGTCAACACTACACCTACCATGAATCTGGAGTCAACACTACACATACCACTACACCTACCATGAATCTGGAGTCAACACTAAACATACCACTACACCTACCATGAATCTGGAGTCAACACTACACATACCATGAATCTGGAGTCAACACTACACCTACCATGAATCTGGAGTAAAACTACACATACCACTACACATACCATGAATCTGGAGTAAAAACTACACCTACCATGAATCTGGAGTAAAACTACACATACCACTACACCTACCATGACTCTGGAGTCAACACTACACATACCACTACACATACCATGAATCTGGAGTAAAAACTACACCTACCATGAATCTGGAGTAAAACTACACATACCATGAATCTGGAGTCAAAACTACACCTACCATGAATCTGGAGTAAAACTACACATACCATGAATCTGGAGTAAAAACTACACCTACCATGAATCTGGAGTAAAAACTACATCTACCATGAATCTGGAGTCAACACTACACCTACCATGAATCTGGAGTCAACACTACACCTACCATGAATCTGGAGTCAAAACTACACCTACCATGAATCTGGAGTCAAAACTACACCTACCATGAATCTGGAGTCAAAACTACACATACCATGAATATGGAGTCAACACTACACATACCATGAATCTGGAGTCAACACTACACATACCATGAATCTGGAGTCAAAACTACACAAACCATGAATCTGGAGTCAACACTACACACACCATGAATCTGGAGTCAAAACTACACATACCATGAATCTGGAGTCAAAACTACACATACCATGAATCTGGAGTCAACACTACACATACCATGAATCTGGAGTCAACACTACACCTACCATGAATCTGGAGTAAAACTACACAAACCATGAATCTGGAGTCAACACTACACATACCATGAATCTGGAGTCAAAACTACACATACCATGAATCTGGAGTCAACACTACACCTACCATGAATCTGGAGTCAAAACTACACCTACCATGAATCTGGAGTCAAAACTACACGTACCATGAATCTGGAGTCAAAACTACACCTACCATGAATCTGGAGTCAACACTACACCTACAGTACCATTAACTTGGAGTCAACGCTACTCCACTGGCAGGCTGGAAAGCTTATAATAAATTAAGGTTCTATCAAAGCCCTCCATTTGGAAAATGTGACAGTAATTTTATCCTCCTGATTTCTACTTACAAGCAAAAACTAAAGCAGGAAGTACCAATGACTCGCTCGTTATGGAAGTGGTCAGATGACGTGGTGGTCAATGACATGTCAATGACATCGCCTCAGTCACTGGCTTCATCAATAAGTGCAATGATGTTATCGTCCCCACAGTGACCATACGTACAAATCCCAACCAAAAGCCATGGATTAGAGGCAACATCCGCACCGAGCGAAAGGCTAGATTTGCCGCTTTCAAAGAATGGGACACTAATCCGGACGCTTATAAGAAATCCCACTATGGGATTGTCTATTCAGACAGGCAAAGCGTCAATTCAGGACTAAGATTGAATCTTACTACACCGGCTCTGACACTCGTCGGATGTGGCAGGGCTTGCAAACTATTACGGACAACAAAGGAAACCCAGCCGCGAGCTGCCCAGTGACGCGACCCTACCAGACGAGTTAAATCACTTCTATGCTCGCGTTAAGGCAAGCAACACTGAAGCATGAATGAGAGCACCAGCTGTTTCGGACGACTATGTGATCACGCTCTCTGTAGCCAATGTGAGCATGACCTTTGAACAGGTCAACATTCACAAGCCGTGGAGCCAGACGGATTACCAGGACATGTCCTCATAGCATGCGCGGACCAACTGGCAAGTGTCTTCACTGACATTTTCAACCTCTCCCCGACCCAGTCTGTAAAACCTACATGTTTCAAGCAAACCACCATAGTCCCTGTGCCCAAGAAAGGGAAGGTGACCTGCCTAAATGACAACTGCCCTGTAGCACTCACGTCAGTAGCCATGAAGTGCTTTGAAATTGCTGGTCAAGGCTCACATCAACAGCATCATCCCGGATACCCTAGACCAGTTGTTCCCAAACTTTTTATTGTCCCATACCCCTTCAAACAATCAACCTCCAGCTGCATACCCCCTCCAGCACCAGGGTCAGAGCACTCTCAAATGTTGTGTTTTGCAACCATTGTAAGTCTGCCACACACCCACTACACAATACATTTATTAAACATAAGAATGAGTGTGAGTTTTTGTCACAACCCGGCTCGTGGGAAGTGACAAAGAGCTCGTGTAGGACCATGGCTCAAATAATAATATAATAATAATCAATAATTTTGCTCTTTATTTAGCCATCTTACATATAAAACCTTATTTGTTCATTTAAAATGGTGAATAACTCACCACAGGTTAATGAGAAGGGTGTGCTTGAAAGGATGCACATAACTCTGCAATGTTGGGTTGTATTGGAGAGAGTCTCAGTCTTAAATCATTTTCCACACACAGTCTGTGCCTGTATTTAGTTTTCATGCTAGTGAGGGACGAGAATCCACTCTCACATAGGTATGTGGTTGCAAAGGGCATCAGTGTCTTAACAGTGTGATTTGCCAAGGCAGGATACTCTGAGCACAGCCCAAACAAGAAATCTGGCAGTGGCTTCTGATTAAATAAAATGTTGTACCCCTTGTACAGTGGGGCAAAAAAGTATTTAGTCAGCCACCAATTGTGCAAGTTCTCCCACTTAAAAAGATGACAGAGGCCTGTAATTTTCGTCATAGGTACACGTCAACTATAACAGACAAAATGAGAAAAGAAATCCAGAAAATCACATTGTAGGATTTTTAATTAATTTATTTGCAAATTATGGTGGAAAATAAGAATTTGGTCACCTACAAACAAGCAAGATTTCTGGCTCTCACAGACCTGTAACTTCTTCTTTAAGTGGCTCCTCTGTCCTCCACTGGTTACCTGTATTAATGGCACCTGTTTGAACTTGTTATCAGTATAAAAGACCCCTGTCCACAACCTCAAACAGTCACACTCCAAACTCCACTATGGCCAAGACCAAAGAGCTGTCAAAGGACACCAGAAACAAAATTGTAGACCTGCACCAGGCTGGGAAGACTGAATCTGCAATAGGTAAGCAGCTTGGTTTGAAGAAATCAACTGTGGGAGCAATTATTAGGAAATGGAAGACATACAAGACCACTGATAATCTCCCTCGATCTGGGGCTCCACGCAAGATCTCACCCCGTGGGGTCAAAATGATCACAAGAACGGTGAGCAAAAATCCCAGAACCACACGGGGGGACCTAGTGAATGACCTGCAGAGAGCTGGGACCAAAGTAACAAAGCCTAACATCAGTAACACACTACGCCGCCAGGGACTCAAATCCTGCAGTGCCAGACGTGTCCCCCTGCTTAAGCCAGTACATGTCCAGGCCCGTCTGAAGTTTGCTAGAGAGCATTTGGATGATCCGGAAGAAGATTGGGAGAATGTCATATGGTCAGATGAAACCAAAATATAACTTTTTGGTAAAAACTCAACTCGTCGTGTTTGGAGGACAAAGAATGCTGAGTTGCGTCCAAAGAACACCATACCTACTGTGAAGCATGGGGGTGGAAACATCATGCTTTGGGGCTGTTTTTCTGCAAAGGGACCAGGACGACTGATCCGTGTAAAGGAAAGAATGAATGGGGCCATGTATCGTGAGATTTTGAGTGAAAACCTCCTTCCATCAGCAAGGGCATTGAAGATGAAACGTGGCTGGGTCTTTCAGCATGACAATGATCCCAAACACACCGCCTGGGCAACGAAGGAGTGGCTTCGTAAGAAGCATTTCAAGGTCCTGGAGTGGCCTAGCCAGTCTCCAGATCTCAACCCCATAGAAAATCTTTGGAGGGAGTTGAAAGTCCGTGTTGCCCAGCAACAGCCCCAAAACTTCACTGCTCTAGAGGAGATCTGCATGGAGGAATGGGCCAAAATACCAGCAACAGTGTGTGAAAACCTTGTGAAGACTTACAGAAAACGTTTGACCTCTGTCATTGCCAACAAAGGGTATATAACAAAGTATTGAGATAAACTTTTGTTATTGACCAAATACTTATTTTCCACCATAATTTGCAAATAAATTCATTAAAAATCCTACAATGTAATTTTCTGGATTTTCTTTCTCATTTTGTCTGTCAAAATTACAGGCCTCTCTCATCTTTTTAAGTGGGAGAACTTGCACAATTGGTGGCTGACTAAATACTTTTTTGCCCCACTGTATATAGCCTCATTACTAACCTGTGCCCCTTGTATATAGCCTCATTACTAACCTGTACCCCTTGTATATAACCTCATTACTAACCTGTACCCCTTGTATATAGCCTCATTACTAACCTGTACCCCTTGTATATAGCATCGTTATTGTTACTTTATTGTGTTACTTTTTTTACTTTATTTTTTATTATCACTTTAGTTCATTTAGTAAATATTTTCTTAACTCTACTTTTCTTAAAACTGCATTGTTGGTTAAGTTAAGGGCTTGTAAGTCAGCATTTCACGGTAAGGTGGTACACCTGTTTGTATTCGGCGCATGAGACAAATACAATTTGATTTGATCTGAATTACATTAAAGAAAATTATCAAAATATGTCTCAATTAATTATTTTATAGACAGCATCCAAATAGTAACCTTCCTTCCTTCCTTGAGTCCTCTTACTCCTCCTGGAGCATAAGCCATCGGCAACAGCTTCCCAATGTATCAGGTGTTGCACGATATCCTGACTGTGCTGTTTCCCCTCGAGTTTAGACACCAGGAAATCTGAATAAAGTATCAGACCAATAAGATAAGATAAAGATATATCGAGAGATAAAAGTGCTGTCTGTCTCCAGGAAAGGATTGCATCCATGAACTGTGGTCTCTTCTCCTTCCTGCTCCAGCCTGCCCTCTATGGCCGACGCTGAGAAGGTGACGTCCACCCTGTCCTCTGAGGGAATTCTGACCGTGGAGGCTCCTCTGAACAAGCAGGCCATCAAGGCTGCAGAGATCTCCATTCCTGTCACCATGGGCAGCAGCAAGACCAAAACCCTGACGACATGATGATGAGGAAGGGAAGAGACAAAGGGCACCACCCTGACGAACATGACAATGAGGAAGAAGAGAAGTGAAGAAACTCCACACACACACACACACACACACTGTAGTTTTTATTGTATTTATTACTGTAGTTGCTACTGTGGTTGTTACTGTAGTTTTTATTGTATTTATTACTGTAGTTGTTACTGTAGTTGTTACTGTGGTTTTTATTGTATTTATTACTGTAGTTGTTACTGTAGTTGTTACTGTGGTTTTTATTGTATTTATTACTGTAGTTGTTACTGTAGTTGTTACTATGGTTATTAGGTGATACAGTAAGATTGAGAGGTGCTGAAAGAGAGCAGATGCATATGTTAGTTAGTATTCGTCCACACACACACACACACACACACACACACACACACACACACACACACACACACACACACACACACACACACACACACACACACACACACACACACACACACACACACACACACACACTAATGCACTCCAATGCACTCTGATCCCAGATCATTTTGTTGACAGTGACTTTTGGAGTTGTAAAGACTACAGAAACTGATCTGGGACCAGGCTAGTAGTACAGCACAGAAACAACACATCTGGCTATTCCACTCATTGAAATAGAATTACATTCTATTCATTCTTTTTTCATGTTTTCACCATCCTCTGACTGTTGCTGGAAAATCCTTATTTGGAAAGCTGTATCCCATGTAAAACATTGAATAAAGAAAAATCCTAATACTATCTGTTGTCTGTTCTAATTTAGTACGATGTGATCTGAGTAATGTAGCACAATTATGAACGTGTTGTTTTGAGTGATATGATATCGATGATGTCTGTGGTGTTACCGGGGTGTTGGGATTCTTCTGGCTCCAATGACAGAATCCCTTCATTAACTGGTCTACTGGTGCCATCATGGGCTGGAGCCCGTTCTGCCACGCCCAGTGCCTGAAGTCAGCACAACCTGCCCCAGGACGTCTTCCTGGGGGCTCGGAAGGTGCCCCGGACCTCTCCGCCATTCCCGCGGAGTACCAGAACCTCCGGGAGGTGTTCAGCAAGGCCAGGGCCATGTCGCTTCTGCCGGCACCGACCCTATGACTGAGGGAATGACCGTCTCCAAAGCACCACGCCGCCCCGGGGACGTCTGTACTCTCCGTCGGGACTGGAGACCAAGGATATGGATATCTACATTTGGGACTCCTCAGCTGCTGGATTTATCCGTCCTACTTCCTCTCCCGCCAGCACAGGGTTCTTCTTCATGGAGAAAAAGGACAAGACCTTGTGCCCATGCATTGACCACCGGGGACTCAACGACATTACGGTTAAGAACCGTTACCCGCTACCACTCATCTCCTCAGCCTTCGTGCCGCTCCAGAGGGCCACTGTGTTTTCCAAGCTGGATATACATAAGGCCTACCACCTGGTGCGGTTATGAGAGGGGGACGAGTGGAAGACCACCTTCAACACGGCCAGCGGTCACAACGAGTATCTGTTCATGCCCTTTGGCCTCACCAATGCCCCTGCTGTGTTCCAGGCTCTGGTGAATGATGTTCTCCGCTACATGTTGAACCGGTTCATCTTCGTCTACATTGATGACATCCTCATCTCCTCCCGCTCCCCTCAAGAGCACGTGCTCCACGTCCGGCAGGTCCTTCAATGCCATCTGGAGAATCAGCTGTTTGTGAAGGAGAAGAAGTGCAAGTTCCATCGCTCCACCATCCCCTTTCTGGGTTACATCATCCAGGGTGCAGCCGGGGTGCAGCCGCAACGTTTCCTGGGGTTCGCCAATTTCTATCACCGCTTTATTAGGGGTTACAGCACCCTGGCTTTCCCCCTCTCAGCACTCACCTTGCCCAAGGTTCCGTTCACTTGGTCCCCAGCTGCTGATTGGGCGTTCCGGGACCTCAAACATCACTTCACCACAGCTCCCATCCTGGTTCATCTGGACCCATCTCGTCAATTCATGGTGGAGGCCGATGCTTCGGACGTCGGAGTGGGGGCTGTCCTATGTTAGCATTCGTCCCTTGACCTCAAGTTACATCCCTGCGGCTTCTTCTCCCATCGCCTCAACGCCACGCAACTACGTTGTGGGGAATCAGGGGCTTCTCGTGGTGAAGATGGCGTTGGAGGAATAGAGGCACTGGCTGGAGTGGATGAACATCCGTTCCTTGTGTGGACTGACCACAAGAACCTGGAGTATCTCCACACTGCCAAGTGCCTCAACTCCAGCGAAGCCAGTTGGGCCCTGCTGTTCACACGGTTCAACTTCTCCCTCTCGTAACGGCCGGGATCCAAGAATATCAAACAGGATGCACTGTCCCGCCACTGTAACCCCACGACTACTACCCCGGAACCCGAGACCATCCTTCCCACCTCAGTCTGCCAACAGCATTCAGCTGGGCAATAGGGAAGCAGGTCCATGAAGCGCAGCATTCCCAGCCAAACCCTGGGGGGGCCCTGATAACCGGATGTTCGTTCCCGACCCCGTCCGCTCTACGGTCCTGGAATAGGCCCACTCCTCCAGTTCCCACCCCCAGTCCAACGGCCAGTCATAGCGAGCCAACGTGCACCTCGAGACCACCCTGCGCTGCCTGGTCTCCGTCTCCTCAACAACCTTGCCTGCTCTGCCACGGGCCTATCTCCCTTCGAGTGTTCACTGCAGTATCAGCCCCTGCTCTGCCCTGAGCAGGAAGAGGAGGTAGGTATCCCTTCTGCCCAGATGTTTTCCCACCGCTGTCATCGTACCTGGAGGAGAGCCCGGTCGGCCCTCCTCAAGACCAACTCCAGGTATCGACGATAGCCTTCGGACCGCGGCTCCCCGGGTATCGTCTTGGGCAGAAGGTATGGCTCTCCATAGTCTCGCTATTGTTATTTTACTGCAGCTCTTTAATTACTTGTTATTTTTATTTCTTATTATTTTTTAAACTGCATTGTTGGTTAGTGGCTTGTCAGTAAGCATTTCACTGTAAGGTCTACACCTGTTGTATTTGGCGCACGTGACAAATAAAATATGAATTGATTTTGATTTGTTAATGTATTTTTTATATATATTTATTGGAGGGGGGAGATAATTAGTATGATTTTGTTCATCAAGAACATATTTTGTTTTTGGGGGTATTTGTTACTAACCCTTACAGCAGGTGGCGGCAATACACCTGATGACTGTAGTCTGCCAATAAACCTCAGAGAAGACAGATTATTGGATTTATCTTGCTTCAATAACACGGATTGGCTGGCTAGCGCATGTCGTAGGCCAATCGATATGCAGAATCCAGGGGGTTTGTGCTGATTGTACGGAGACAGCCGGTAAAATGGCATCCCTTGAGAAGGCAAGAACAAAATATATGTCAGGAGAAATGCAGTATTATCATAAGGAGACGTATTATTGGAATACAGGAATGGAGGGAAAAAGAGAGGCAGAGGAGGTTTAAGCGAGAGAGAGGAAGAGAGTGAGCTTGAGTCGGTTAAAAATGGCGGGAAAAAGGAAAATGGTTTGTTAAAAAGCGGGAAAAGGGAAATTTGTTAAAGAAGAATGGTAGAAAGTGTAAGCAGAGTGAGCTGAAGACAAGAGGAGAAATGGAAGTGAATGAGTGCGAAGTATAAGAGGTGGTAGGTGTGGTGAAGTTCTCGGAGCCCGGGGCTTGCACTAGGGGTCAGGATAAAGATGAGTCTGTGACAAGATTGACGTTTTTGAAAAAAGTGGACCCCTTGCCTTTTGGCTGATCCATTTGTGGTTTCAGGGTGGGTGAAAACAGAGTTGGGTTCTGTGGAATCGGTGACGATAACCAGAAGTGGTCTTGTGGTAATTGTATGTGTTTCTGCTGGTCAGAGGAAGCAGGCACTCCGTGTTAAACGAATGGGGGAAAGAGATGTGAATTGTTTTGCTCTCAAGAAGGGTGCCATTGAAAGGAGTGATTACAGGGGTAGAGGTAAATGTGAAAGTTGACCAACTGAAGGAAAAGATTCTCACTTAACTAAAGACCCCGGGACTAAACCCTACCCTCTGGATCCTGGAATTCCTGACGGGCCGCCCCCAGGTGGTAAGGGTAGGTAACAACACATCCGCCACGCTGATCCTCAACACGGGTCCCCCTCAGGGGTGCGTGCTCAGTCCTCTCCTGTACTCCCTGTTACTCATGACTGCACGGCCAGGCACAACTCCAACACCATCATTAAGTTTTCCGATGACACAACAGTGGTAGGCCTGATCACCAACAATTACGAGACAGCCTATAGGGAGGAGGTCAGAGACATGGGCGTGTGGTGCCAGGACAGCAACCTCTCCATCAACGTGATCAATTCAAAGGAGATGATTGTGGACTACAGGAAAAGCAGGACCGAGCACGCCCCCATTCTCATCGATGGGTCTGTAGTGGAGCAGGTTGAGAGCTTCAAGTTCCTTGGCGTCCACATCACCAACAAACTAACATGGTCCAAACACACCAAGACAGTTGTGAAGAGGGCACGACAAAACCTATTCCCCCTCAGGAGACTGAAAAGATCCTGAAAAGGTCCTCAGATCCACAAAAGGTTTTACAGCTGCACCATTGAGAGCATCCTGACTGGTTGCATCACTGCATGGTATGGCAACTGCTCAGCCTCCGACCGCAAGGCACTACAGAGGGTAGTGCGTACAGCCCAGTACATCACTGGGGCCAAGCTTCCTGCCATCCAGGACGTCTATACAGGTAGTGTCAGAGAAAGGCCCTAAAAATTGTCAAAGACTCCAGCCACCCTAGTCATAGACTGTTCTCTCTGCTACCGCATGGAAAGGGGTACCAGAGCGCCAAGTCTAGGTCCAAGAGGCTTCTAAACAGCTTCTATCCCCAAGCCATAAGACTCCTGAACATCTAGTCAAATGGCTACCCAGACTATTTGCATTGTGTGTCCTCCCCCCTCTTTTACACTGCTGATACGTTCTGTTATTATCTATGCATAGTCACTTTAATAACTCTACCTACATGTATGTATTACCTAAATTACCTCGACTAACCGGTGCCCCCGCACATTGACTCCGTACCGGTACCTGTGTATATAGTCTCGCTATTGCTATTTTACTGCTGCTCTTTAATTATTTACTTTTATTTCTTATTTTTCTTAGGTCTTTTTCTCATAATTTCAATTGTAAAAAATGTATTCTAATTTTTCTTTTGTTTCAACTTTAAAAAGTGTTCTATTTTTGAATTAGTCTTTTTTAATTGTTTAAAAATATATATTACTAGTTTATTATTGTTATAATTTTTTATATATATATATTTTAACTGCATTGTTGGTTAGGGCTTGTTACACCGTACCCAAACCCGGACGCTTGCATGCCCCATCGTGCGCAAATGGATTTAGTCCCCCCCACACCAAACGCGATCATGACACACAGGTTGAAACAGCAAAACAAACTTTGAACCAATGATATTACAGGGCCCATGACGATGTTGTTAGCGCCTTTTCTTGTCTGCATTTTTCCAGTGACCCTGTTGAAATGTATTCTGATTCTTCTGACTTCACTGTGATTGAGGAGTGGTGGCATGGGTAAGTACATGCTTGCATATTGTACAATAGTGATGCCAGGACAGGAGTTAGTACATTTTTAACAAATGCAAATTGTAGTTTTACACATCTAGGCACTTTCATCTCACAGACTCCCATATGCCAATAATACACATGATGGCAGGCTGAGTACCATAATTAGCCAGTCTCTTTCACCTTACAACCCAACCACTCTGGTAGGGGATGTAAACCATGCATTTACAGAATAAAAACCCAGGAAATAAGAAACTGTAATAGTATACAAGTCAAATATAAACAATACTTTATATATGCTTTTCTAAACAGCATGGATTAACAAATGCCTCCTGATAAAACAGCAGTTGGTCACCCTTGTATTATTGGTTGTTCGTGAGCCGTGTCTGTAGTGGTTCGTCTTGAGCCTTGTCTGTTAGTGGTTGGTCTTGAGGCGTGTCTGTAGTGGTTGGTCTTGAGCCTTGTCTGTAATGGTTGGTCGTGAGCCTTGTCTGTTAGTGGTTGGTCTTGAGGCGTGTCTGTAATGGTTGGTCTTGAGCCTTGTCTGTTAGTGGTTGGTCTTGAGCCTTGTCTGTTAGTGGTTGGTCTTGAGCCGTGTCTGTAATGGTTGGTCTTGAGCCTTGTCTGTTAGTGGTTGGTCTTGAGCCTTGTCTGTTAGTGGTTGGTCTTGAGCCGTGTCTGTAGTGGTTGGTCTTGAGCCTTGTCTGTAGTGGTTGGTCTTGAGCCGTGTCTATAGTGGTTGGTCTTGAGCTGTGTCTGTAGTGGTTGGTCTTGAGCTGTGTCTGTAGTGGTTGGTCTTGAGCCTGGTCTGTAGTGGTTAGTCTTGAGCTGTGTCTGTAGTGGTTGGTCTTGAGCCGTGTCTGTAGTGGTTGGTCTTGAGCCGTGTCTGTAGTGGTTGGTCTTGAGCCATGTCTTTTAGTGGTTGGTCTTGAGCCGTGTCTGTAGTGGTTAGTCTTGAGCTGTGTCTGTAGTGGTTGGTCTTGAGCCGTGTCTGTAGTGGTTGGTCTTGAGCCGTGTCTGTAGTGGTTGGTCTTGAGCCGTGTCTGTAGTGGTTGGTCTTGAGCCATGTCTTTTAGTGGTCGGTCTTGAGCCGTGTCTGTAGTGGTTAGTCTTGAGCTGTGTCTGTAGTGGTTAGTCTTGAGCTGTGTCTGTAGTGGTTGGTCTTGAGCCGTGTCTGTAGTGGTTGGTCTTGAGCCATGTCTTTTAGTGGTTGGTCTTGAGCCGTGTCTGTTAGTGGTTGGTCTTGAGCCTGGTCTGTTAGTGGTTGGTCTTGAGCCTGGTCTGTTAGTGGTTGGTCTTGAGCCGTGTCTGTTGGTGGTTAGTCTTGAGCCTTGTCTGTAGTGGTTGGTCTTGAGCCTTGGCTGTAGTGGTTGGTCTTGAGCCTTGGCTGTTAGTGGGCGGTCTTGAGCCTTGTCTATAGTGGCCAGTCTTGAGCCGTGTCTGTAGTGACCAGTCTTGAGCCTTGTCTGTAGTGGCCAGTCTTGAGCCGTGTCTGTTAGTGGTTGGTCTTGAGCCTTGTCTGTAGTGGCCAGTCTTGAGCCGTGTCTGTTAGTGGTTGATCGTGAGCCTTGTCTGTAGTGGTTGGTCGTGAGCCTGGTCTGTTAGTGGTTGGTCTTGAGCCGTGTCTGTAATGGTTGGTCTTGAGCCTTGTCTGTAGTGGCCAGTCTTGAGCCGTGTCTGTAATGGTTGGTCTTGAGCCTTGTCTGTTAGTGGTTGGTCTTGAGCCTTGTCTGTAGTGGTTGGTCTTGAGCCGTGTCTGTTAGTGGTTGGTCTTGAGCCCTGTCTGTAGTGGCCAGTCTTGAGCCGTGTCTGTTAGGGGTTGGTCGTGAGCCTTGTCTGTAGTGGTTGGTCGTGAGCCTGGTCTGTACTGGTTAGTCTTGAGCCTTGTCTGTTAGTGGTTGGTCTTGAGCCCCGTCTGTAGTCACCAGTCTTGAGCCGTGTCTGTTAATGGTTGGTCTTGACTGTTGCTCAGGCGTCTGAAGCACAGGGTCGTGGTTCGGGGACAACAGGTCGTCTTCAGCGTCATCAGACTCCACTGGTTGTGGCTGAGGTGAATCAGCATTATCAAGGCTGATGTTGCCTCTTGAGCTGAAGAAAAGTTTGACCTAAATGAAAAGTACCAACGTGTTTGAAGTCAACTTTAGAAACCTCAGCTCAGGCTCAATTAATCATATTTCTCAAATCTGGGTCACAATGTCTAACACTGCTGGTTTTCATCATTCCTCTGTAATAAGAGACTGATTCATAATCTATATTCCTACATAATCACTCATTCAGAAATGGGATACCAGCTGACATGAACCAATCACGTAGTGACTTATCAGGTAGAAAATAAGGCCAGCAATACTGCAATTCGTTGAGATTTAGAATTCTGTGCAATCAATTCAAATGTATATTTTAACTTACTTTCTTGGCAGGACGTAAGTTATCAAGAATGATAATATTTTCATGTATTTCCATTCTTTCTGATTGGTTCCCCCAGAACCACTGGGCTGGGCCTTCCGTGGGTACATTACAAAAGTGTCTTGGAGGGACTTCCATCTGGTTTTGCACAATTCAACTTCTGCAAAGAGTAAAATAGAATTGATTGTTAACCAATAACAAAACAGTTATTTTGTCATTACATGTATTTGGCATCTGGAGACTCTATTTGCAGCCTGGCCTTCACCTATCGTCTTGGATTCGAGACAGTGTTTCAGTGCATTACCGAGATCTCTGAGGCCATAGAGAGGAGGATGCTGGCGACCCATCTGCCACGACCCACTGAGGAAACCTGGAGACAAACTTCACAAGAGTTTAATGAAAAATGGGACTTTCCCAATTGTTTGGGATCGGTTGATGGAAAACATATTATGATCACCAAACCAGCAAACTCAGGGAGACGTTTTTTTTTATTATAAAGGAACCTTCTCTGTGGTGATACTCGCCCTTGTGGATGCCAATTACCGCTTCACAGCATTTCAAGTGGGAGATTTTGGGAGAAACAGTGACGGAGGAGTCTATACCTACTCCACACTTGGAAAGGGGAATGGCATCAAAAACCATGCAGGTGCCCCAAGATGCCTTTCTGCCTGGGGGTGAAGATTTGGGAAAGATACCATACACAATGGAGGGGGACGCTGCCTTCCCACTAAAGCCCAGCGTGATGAGGCCATATGCCGGGCACAACATCAGCTACGAGAAAGACATGTTCAACTATCGTCTCTGTTGAATGACAGTGGAGAAGGCATACGGGATCCTTGCGGCCAGATGGAGGATCCTCTACCAAAAAAATAAACCTACTGCCAAGCAAGGTTGATACCCATAGTGCACTGGTTCTCAATCCTGGTCCCGGAGACCCAAAGGGGGGACACATTTTTGTTTATACATATAAATATATAAATCATCAACTCATCAAAAGGCTTTGATAATTTGAATCAGGTGTGTAGTGCTAGGGCAAAAACAAAAATGTGCACCTCTTTGGGTCCCCAGGACCAGAAATTGAGATCCACTGCCCTAGTGGTTGCAATGTGCATCCTCCATAACTTCCTCACAAAGCCTTGTGATGTGGAGATGTGGCTACAGCAGGATGGGGCAGCGATGAGGCAAGGCATGAGAGGCATAGCCATCCAGGCCAAGAAAGCCAGGAGGCAGTTTCTGCCAGGGAAAAGTTTACTCAGTATTTCACCTCTGTGGAAGGCAGAATTTATTTCCAGGACAGAATGGTTGTAGCTAGGCCAACTTAGATGCACTACGTGTGTGTGTGTGTGTGTGTGTGTGTAGTTGCAAAATCCTTCTACCTGATTGTTTGTCATCATGGGACTGTAAGTTCAACTTTGACAACAGTTGTTTTCTGTATTCAGTCTACACTTTAAAACTATTGTACAATTCCACCATTATTTAAACAATGAAAAAAAAAAAACATGAACATTTGAAAAATGGAAATACTAGTAATTTTCAAACAAATTTGCTCACATGACTGTTGGCTTCAGAGGATTTCTGTATTTTAAAAAAAGCATACAGAACACGTCATTCACATTCACCTAACGCTAGCTAGTTCATTTTATACCGAGGATGAACATTGGGTATACTTCACCTGAAATGTGCATGATCTTTACAATCTCTCTATAACGCATCTTCTTCAGTTGGATCCTTGTAGAATTTTGAAGATGGGTCATATAAAAGAGAGTACTTCTCTACTTTAACAATACATCTTACCTGTCGGAAAGATATCAGTTTGTCTCTGTGAATGGTTTGTCCTCTGACAAAGCAACTGTGCATTTCGGTGTTCCTCAAGGTTCCGTTTTAGGACCACTATTGTTTTCACTATATATTTTACCTCTTGGGGATGTTATTCGAAAACATAATGTTAACTTTCACTGCTATGCGGATGACACACAGCTGTACATTTCAATGAAACATGGTGAAGCCCCAAAATTGCCCTCGCTAGAAGCCTGTGTTTCAGACATAAGGAAGTGGATGGCTGAAAACTTTCTACTTTTAAACTCGGACAAAACAGAGATGCTTGTTCTAGGTCCCAAGAAACAAAGAGATCTTCTGTTAAATCTGACAATTCATCTTGATGGTTGTAAAGTCGTCTCAAATAAAACTGTGAAGGACCTCGGCGTTACTCTTGACCCTGATCTCTCTTTTGACGAACATATCAAGACTGTTTCAAGGACAGCTTTTTTCCATCTACGTAACATTTTCTGTCCAAAAATGATGCAGAAAAATTAATCCATGCATTTGTTACTTCTAGGTTAGACTACTGCAATGCTCTACTTTCCGGCTACCCGGATAAAGCACTAAATAAACTTCAGTTAGTGCTAAATACGGCTGCTAGAATCCTGACTAGAACCAATAAATTTGATCATATTACTCCAGTGCTAGCTTCCCTACACTGGCTTCCTGTTAAGGCAAGGGCTGATTTCAAGGTTTTACTCTTAACCTATAAAGCGTTACATGGGCTTGCTCCTACCTATCTTTCCGAGTTGGTCCTGCCGTACATACCAATACGTACGCTACGGTCACAAGACGCAGGCCTCCTAATTGTCCCTATAATTTCTAAGCAAACAGCGGGAGGCAGGGCTTTCTCCTATAGATCTCCATTTTTATGGAACAGTCTGCCTACCCATGTGAGAGACGCAGACTCGGTCTCAACCTTTAAGTCTTTACTGAAGACTTATCTCTTCAGTAGGTCATATGATTGAGTGCAGTCTGGCCCAGGAGTGTGAAGGTGAACGGAAAGGCTCTGGAGCAACGAACCGCCCTTGCTGTCTCTGCCTGGCCGGTTCCCCTCTCTCCACTGGGATTCTCTGCCTCTAACCCTATTACAGGGGCTGAGTCACTGGCTTACTGGTGCTCTTTCATGCCGTCCCTAGGAGGGGTGCGTCACTTGAGTGGGTTGAGTTACTGACGTGATCTTCCTGTCTGGGTTGGCGCCCCCCCCCCCCCTTGGTTTGTGCTGTGGTGGAGATCTTTGTTGGCTATACTCGGCCTTGTCTCAGGATTGTAAGTTGGTGGTTGAAGATGTCCCTCTAGTGGTGCGGGGGATGTGCTTTGGCAAAGTGGGTGGGGTTATATCCTTCCTATTTGGCCCTGTCCGGGGGTTTCTTCGGATGGGGCCACAGTGTCTCCTGACCGCTCCTGTCTCAGCCTCCAGTATTTATGCTGCAGTAGTTTATGTGTCGGGGGGCTAGGGTCAGTTGGTTATACCTGGAGTACTTCTCCTGTCTTATCCAGTGTCCTGTGTGAATTTAAGTATGCTCTCTCTAATTCTCTCGTTCTCTCTTTCTTTCTCTCTCTCTGAGAACCTGAGCCCTAGGTCCATACGTCAGGACTACCGGGCATGATGACTCCTTGCTGTCCCCAGTCCACCTGGCCTTGCTGCTATTCCAGTTTCAACTGTTCTGCCTGCGTTTACGGAACCCCTACCTGTCCCAGACCTGCTGTTTTCAACTCTTAATGATCGGCTATGAAAAGCCAACTGAGATTTATTCCTGATTATTATTTGACCATGCTTGTCATTTATGAACATTTTGAAAATCTTGGCTCTCTCTAATTTTCTCCTTCTCTCTTTCTTTCTCTCGGAGGACCTGAGCCCTAGGACCAGACGTCGGGACGACCGGGCGTGGTGACTCCTTGCTGTCCCCAGTCCGCCTGGCCTTGCTGCTATTCCAGTTTCAACTGTTCTGCCTACGGTTATGGAACCGCCACCTGTCCCAGACCTGTTGTTTTTCAACTCTTAAGGATCGGCTATGAAAAGCCAACTGAAAATTATTCATGATTATTATTTGACCATGCTTGTCACTTATGAACATTTTTGAACATCTTGGCATAGTTCTGTTAGAATCTCCACCCGGCACAGCCAGAAGAGGACTGGCCACCCCTCATAGCCTGGTTCCTCTCTAGGTTTCTTCCTAGGTTTTGGCCTTTCTAGGGAGTTTTTCCTAGCCACCGTGCTTCTACACCTGCATTACTAGCTGTTTGGGGTTTTAGGCTGGGTTTCTGTTCAGCACTTCTAAATATTAGCTGATGTACGAAGGGCTATATAAAATAAACTTGATTGATTGATTGATCTCTCCTCATCCATCTTTCAAGACCCCCACGTTGGCTTTTGTTTACAGGAAGTAGGGGAAGAATGTTTGTTGTGAGAACCAATGAATTGATGGGAGTCTGGACTTTCAGACTTGATATTAGCAACCAGTTTAAGGTGCATTCCGCCACCAACTGGACTGGAGTGTGTACCTCCATCTTCAAATCACCCACGTGGGTATATGTTCCTAAAAAAACAATGAGGAGATGGCACGTGGGCATATGCTTCTATGAACCAATGAGGAGATGGCACGTGGGCATATGCTTCTATAAACCAATGAGGAGATGGCACGTGGGCATATGCTTCTATAAACCAATGAGGAGATGGGAGAGGCAGGACTTGCACCGCGTTCAGCGTCAGAAATAGAACTGACTGCTATTTTAGCCCTTGGCAACGCAGAGGCTCATTGGCGCGTGCGAGCAGCGTGGGTGCAATAATTGAATAACATGTATGTGTACATCAGCTTTAGATGCGAGGGGAGAAAAATATATATTTGCTAGCTAGTTAGTTAACCATCTGATTGATGAAGTTGATTATACATGCCATTAGCTAGCTAGATAGCAACCTTGAAATTGCTGGCGGAAAGCTAGCTAGTTAGCTAGCTAACTCCCACCATCATCACTGCAGATGATGATAGTCTGCAATGAAACTGGCATTAAATGTAGAGAATGATACATTTGCCTCTGTTGGCCACAGTGACGTAGAAGTCCGTCACTGGCCGCGGGTAGCATTTGTTTCTTTAACGCACGCACACATTCATCACTCCTCCCTGCTCCGTTATAAGATAAGTTACCAATGTGGGTCGACACACAAATTAACTTCTGTCTTAGTACATACATTTCACACTTGTGTTCATATATTTATTTTATTTATTTATATATTTATTATACTTATCAATGTTGTGGATGAGCGCTTTGTTTGTTCGTTCTGTTCCATAAGGTAGACGTTTGATGGCAGTACTGTTGTTTTTTGTTCCGGAATCATTTGTAAATAAACACCTAGAAGCACAGAAGAACTTTTGCGGCTCCGCCATCTTTTTATTTTGAGGTTAACTTTTCCAGTTTAGCCTTCTACTCTACGTGACAGCCACCAAATACCCTATTCATTTCTATGCCATTGTAGGCTACCATTTGATACAATACATATGTTGAAATGACGATATCACTGGAGTCATTGCAAATGAAAGTGTGCCACGTGTGTAGCCTGCCTGGAGCTGGCAAACAACAAGTAGCCTGTAACTTCAGTTTATTGTTGTTGTAGCCTTGTGCTGTTGTGCAATTATTCATGGACATGTTTAGTTAATTCAATTGGAAGTTATCAAAGATCTATCGCAATTGCCGATCAGTCGTTAGAACGCATTAGATTGACGGTAAAAGTAGTCAGATTAGGCTACAGGTTAAAAAATATATATATATATTAAACAAATCACTGGCTGTTGTTCAGTTCATATACAGTACCAGTCAAAAGTTTGGACACACCTACTCATTCAAGGGATTTCCTTTATTTGTACTATTTTCTACACTGTAGAATAATACTGAAGACATAAGACCTATGAAATAACACATATGGAATCATGTAGAGCTTAATCCAGGCCATGCAGTGCATAGCTCCACTCCTATTCCCCAGGTGCTATCATTTGTTGACTTCTGTAACCGTAAAAGCCTTGGTTTCATGCATGTTAACATCAGAAGCCTCCTCCCTAAGTTTGTTTTATTCACTGCTTTAGCACACTCTGCCAACCCGGATGTCCTAGCCTTGTCTGAATCCTGGCTTAGGAAGACAACCAAAAACCCTGAAATTTCCTATAACATTTTCCGACAAGATAGAACTGCCAAAGGGGGCAGTGTGGCAATCTACTGCAGAGATAGCCTGCAGAGTTCTGTCTTAATATCCAGGTCTGTACCCAAACATTTCAAGCTTCTACTTTTAAAAATCTACCTTTCCAGAAACAAGTCTCTCACCGTTGTCGCTTGCTATAGACCACCCTCTGCCCCCAGCTGTGCCCTGGACACCATATGTGAATTTATTGCCCCCCATCTATCTTCAGAGCTCGCCCTGCTAGGTGACCTAAACTGGGACATGCTTAACAGCCCGGCCATCCTACAATCTAAGCTTGATACCCTCAATCTCAAACAAATGATCAATGAACCCACCAGGTACAACCGCAAATCCATAAACACGGGCACACTCATAGATATCATTCTAACCAACTTGCCCTCCAAATACACCTCTGCTGTTTTCAACCAAGATCTCAGCAATCACTGCCTCATTGCCTGCGTCCGTAATGGGTCTGCAGTCAAACAACCAGCCCTCTTCACTGTCAAACGCTCCCTAAAACACCAGCGAGCAGGCCTTTCTAATCGACCTGGCCCGGGTAAGCTGGAAGGATATTGACCTCATCCCGTCAGTAGAGGATGCCTGGTTAATCTTTTAAAGTGCCTTCCTCACCATCTTAAATAAGCATGCCCCATTCAAAAAATGTAGAATCAGGAACAGATATAGCCCTTGGTTCTCTACAGACCTGAATGCCCTTGACCAGCACAAAAACATCCTGTAGCGTTCTGCATTAGCATCGAATAGCCCCCGTGATATGCAACTTTTCAGGGAAGTTAGGAACCAATATACACAGGCAGTTAGGAAAGCTAAGGCTAGCTTTTTCAAGCAGAAATTTGCATCCTGTAGCATAAACTCAAAAAAGTCATGGGACACTAAAGTCCATGGAGAATAAGATCACCTCCTCCCAGCTGCCCACTGCACTGAGGCTAGGAAACACTGTCACCACCGATAAATCCACTATAAATTAGAATTTCAAAAAGCAATTTTTTACGGTTGGCCATGCTTTCCACCTGGCTACCCCTACCCCGGTCAACAGCCCTGCACCCCCCACAGCAACTTGCCCAAGCCTCCCCCATTTCTCCTTCACCCAAATCCAGACAGCTGATGTTCTGAAAGAGCTGCAAAATCTGGACCCCTACAAATCATCCGGGCTAGACAATCTGGACCCTCTCTTTCTAAAATTATCTGCCGAAATTGTTGCAACCCCTATTACTAGCCTGTTCAACCTCTCTTTCGTATCGTCTGAGATTCCCAAAGATTGGAAAGTTGCCGCGGTCATCCCCCTCTTCAGAGGGGGAGACACTCTAGACCCAAACTGCTACAGACCCATATCTATCCTACCCTGCCTATCTAAGGTCTTTGAAAGTCAACAAACAGATTAACGACCATTTAGAATCCCACCGTACCTTCTCCGCTATGCAATCTGGTTTCAGAGCTGGTCATGGGTGCACCTCAGCCACGCTCAAGGTACTAAACGATATCATAACCGCCATTGATAAGAGACATTACTGTGCAGCCGTATTCATTGACCTGGCCAAGGCTTTCGACTCTGTCAATCACCACATTCTTATTCATAGAGTTCAGTGTGTCACATCGGAGGGCCTATTGTCCGGACCTCTGGCAGTCTCTATAGGGGTGCCACAGGTTCAATTCTCCGGCCAGCTCTCTTCTCTGTATACATCAATGATATCGCTCTTGCTGCTGGTGGTTCTCTGATCCACCTCTACGCAGACAACACCATTCGACACCATTCTGTATACCTCTGTACACCTCTGGCCCTTCTACTACCCAGCCAATAAGTTGTTGTGACTAGGTAGGAGTGGTATACAGAAGATAGGCCTATTTGGTAAAAGACCAAGTCCATATTATGGCAAGAACAGCTCAAATAAGCGAAGAGAAACAAAAGTCCATAATTACTTTAAGACATGAAGGTCAGTCAATATGGAACATTTCAAGAACTTTGAAAGTTTCTTCAAATGCAGTCTCAAAAACCATCAAGAGCTACAATGAAACTGGCTCTCGTGACCGCCACAGGAAAGGAAGACCCAGAGTTACCTCTGCTGCAGAGGATAAGTTTATTAGAGTTACCAGCCTCAGAAATTGCAGCCCAAATAAATGCTTCATAGAGTTCAAGTAACAGACACATATCAACATCAACTGTTCAGAGGAGACTGCGTGAATCAGGCCTTCATGGCCGAATTGCTGCAAAGAAACCACTACTAAACGACACCAATAAGAAGAAGATAATTGCTTGGGCCAAGAAACATGAGCAATAGACATTAGAACGGTGGAAATCTGTCCTTTGGTCTGATGAGTTTACATCTTGTCTAGGCGACTGTAGACTATCTGAAATGAGATGTAGGTCTATCAGGGGCTATAAACTACCTGCTTTTATCTACGTAAACCATGACAAAGTTGAATTACAATAATAAACCCAGATTTTAGTCCGTAGCCTATTGAAATGACAAGTCAATCTGGCAAATGGGCCATTTATAACGGTTTGTATTTATTAACATCTGGTACATAATAACGGCACAATTGCCAGAAAATAGCCTGACATTAGTTTATGCTCTTCCAGGTGTTTCTTGCTCAGAGATTTCGAGATCCTCTGTCCAACTTTCATCACTCAAACTCTCCTGTTGGATTTATCTATAGCTATGCACATGTACAAAGGGGATTTTTTTTACAATTATAATCCTGGTTCGAGCCCTGAATGCTGATTGGCTGAAAGCCGTGGTAAATCAGACCATATACCACGGGTATGACCCCAAACATTTTTTATTGTTCTAATTATATTGGTAACCAGTTTATAATAGCAGTGAGACACCTCGGGGGTTTGTGGTATATGGCCAATACACCACGGCGAAGGGCTGTATCCAGGCGCTCCGTGTTGCGTCATGCTTAAGAACAGCCCTTCGCCGTGGTATATTGGCCATATACTGTACTATACCCCCTTGTGCCTTATTGCTTAATCATAGCAGTAAAACTAGTTAAATTAACATCCATTGATGGAAAATTATCTGGCGAGTTTAATGAGGGCGAATTATCTTTTCTCTTGCGACATATTCAAATTCCTTTATTATGTCATGTCATAGCTCACAATAATTCTTATTTTGAGGAAACCCGGATTTGTAATAATTCTGAAAATAGATTATACCTACAAATCTTATTGAATGTGTTCAAATGGCAAGTTACAAGTTTGCGACCGTTGTTAAATCTTTCACACGTCATGAAGCTTGCAAAATGTAATTACACGTTTGCAAACCATACTTGCAACTACGAATCTCAACGTGCGACCACAAAATACAAACTAGTTAGTTGGCTAGTTCTGTCATTAATATAATCCCATACAATTGGCAGAAGCAAATGGGGATCCCTAATAAATACAAATACAAATGCATGTGTCTCACGGTCAATGGGTGAGTTATTTTTTAAATGTATTTTTTTATTGAATATTGAAAACAATCCACCTGCAGTGAAGCCGTTCAACATTTACGTCACATTCAGTCACCTAACATCCAGAGAGACTCACAGGATTAACCAGGAGCAACCAGGAGTAACCAGGAGCAACCAGGAGTAACCAGGAGCAACCCGGAGCAACCAGGGGTAACCAGGAGTAACCTGGAGTAACCCGGAGCAACCCGGAGCAACCAGGGGTAACCTGGAGTAACCTGGAGTAACCCGGAGCAACCCGGAGCAACCAGGGGTAACCAGGAGTAACCTGGAGTAACCTGGAGTAACCCGGAGCAACCCGGAGCAACCAGGAGTAACCAGGGGTAACCAGGAGTAACCTGGAGTAACCAGGGGTAACCTGGAGTAACCAGGAGTAACCAGGAGTAACCAGGAGTAACCAGGGGTAACCGGGAGTAACCAGGAGCAATCAGGAGTAACCAGGAGCAACCAGGGTCAAGCATCACGCCCAGGAGCATGTCAAACAGATCTCCCACCAAGTCAAATCGGGGAGCCGGACCAGCGAACTATTGGCCACCGATAGAAGCAGCCAATAGGAGGGCTGATTGCTTACAGCGCCACACACACACACACACACACACACACACACACACACACACACACACACACACACACACACACACACACACACACACACACACACACACACACACACACACACACACACACACACACACACACGAGCAATGTATGCTATATTGAGCATGTGCCGAACCAGATGTGTAACTAAGTAAAATCACATTTTAAAGGGAATTTGCATAATATCAGTTTTATCTGAACATTACCTAATCCCAACTCTAAGTGCAACATTTACTGCAGAGGGAGCATTATAGGAGTTACATTTCCAAGTCACTAATAGGATAGGACACTGAATTTCAGACAAATTGACTCTATAAGCCACCTAATATTTCATACATGACTCACCATTTTATGAATGCCTGGTTAAATGATTCATCTGAGATAGAGATCCAGCTGCAGCCACCAAGCCCCAACCCAGAGAACACAGAGATATCCACCACTCCATCTCCATCTACCTGCCCTGTGTGTGTGTGTGTGTGTGTGTGTGTGTGTGTGTGTGTGTGTGTGTGTGTGTGTGTGTGTGTGTGTGTGTGTGTGTGTGTGTGTGTGTGTGTGTGTGTGTGTGTGTGTGTGTGTGTGTGTGTGTGTGTGTGTGTGTGTGTGTGTGTGTGTGTGTTTGTGTGTGTGTGTGTGTGTGTATTGGCTGTTTCTTCTTCTTCCTCCCTCTAACCTCCCCCCTCATCCCTCTATCCTCCCCTCATCCCTCTATCCTCCCTCTATCCTCTCTATCCTCCCTCCCATCCCTCTAACCTCCCCCTCATCCCTCCCTCCTCCCTCTAACCTCCCCCCTCATCCCTCTATCCCCCCTCTATCCTCTCTATCCTCCCTCTCATCCCTCTAACCTCCCCCTCATCCCTCCCTCCCCCCTCTAACCCCCCTTCATCCCTCTATCCTCCCCATATCCTCTCTATCCTCCCTCTCATCCCTCTAACCTCCCCCTCATCCCTCCCCCTTCCCTCTATCATCCACTCTCCTCCCTCTATCCTCCCCTCATCCCTCTATCCTCCCCCTCATCCCTCTATCATTTCCCCTCATCCCTCCCTCATCATTCTAACCTCCCCTCTCACCCTCCCTCATCCCTATATCCTCCCTCTCATCCCTCTTTCATTTCCTCTCATCCCTCCCTCATCCCTCTATCCTCCCTCTCATCACTCTATCCTCCCTCTCATCCCTCTATCCTCCCTCTCATCCCTCTATCCTTTCCTCTCATCCCTCCCTCATCACTATCCTCCCCCTCATCCCACTCTCCTCCCCTCACCCCTCTATCCTTTCCTCTCATCCCTCCCTCATCCCTCTATCCTCCCTCTCGTCCCTATATCCTCCATCTATCCTACCACTTTCCTATATCCTCCCCTCTCCCCCTCATCCCTCTCTCCACCCTCTCCCCCCTCATCCCTCTCTCCTCCCTCTCATCCCTCCATCCTCGCTCTCATCCCTCTATTCTCCCTCTCATCCCTCTATCCTCCCCCTTCCCTCTATCATCCCTCTCATCCCACTCTCATCCCTCTATCCTCTCATCCCTCTATCCTCTTCCTCTCATCCCTCTAACCTCCCCTCTCATCCCTCTCTCCTCCCCCTTCCCTCTATTCCTCCCTCTATCCTCCCCCTTCCCTCTATCATCCCTCTCATCCCACTCTCATCCGTCTATCTTCCCCTCTCATCGCTCTATCCTCTTCCCTCATCCCTCTAACCTCCCCCCTCCCCACTGCTCTCAGATGCATTACCTCTGTATCTACATACAGTACCAGTTACAGATGGACTCTGTCACTTTTAGGGATTTTTGAGCATTTTGGAATGCACCACACAACCACCAATATAACTAACTACATTTAGCAGAAAACATAGAGCTACAACACCTGTTCACTGTCTGTAATGTATACCGGATTCACTGTCTGTAATGTTTACCTGTTCACTGTCTGTAATGTTTACCTGTTCACTGTCTATAATGTATACCTGATTCACTGTCTGTAATGTTTACCTGTTCACTGTCTGTAATGTGTACCTGTTCACTGTCTGTAATGTATACCTGTTCACTGTCTGTAATGTTTACTTGTTCACTGTCTGTAATGTATACCTGATTCACTGTCTATAATGTTTACCTGTTCACTGTCTGTAATGTTTACCTGTTCACTGTCTATAATGTTTACCTGTTCACTGTCTGTAATGTATACCTGTTCACTGTCTGTAATGTATACCTGTTCACTGTCTGTAATGTTTACCTGATCACTGTCTGTAATGTTTACCTGTTCACTGTCTGTAATGTATACCTGATTGACTGTCTGTAATGTTTACCTGTTCACTGTCTGTAATGTATACCTGTTCACTGTCTGTAATGTTTACCTGTTCACAGTCTGTAATGTTTACCTGTTCACTGTCTGTAATGATTACCTGATTCACTGTCTGTAATGTATACCTGTTCACTGTCTGTAATGTATACCTGATCACTGTCTGTAATGTTTACCTGTTCACTGTCTGTAATGTATACCTGATTGACTGTCTGTAATGTTTACCTGTTCACTGTCTGTAATGTATACCTGTTCACTGTCTGTAATGTTTACCTGTTCACTGTCTGTAATGTTTACCTGTTCACTGTCTGTAATGTATACCTGTTCACTGTCTGTAATGTTTACCTGTTCACTGTCTGTAATGTTTACCTGTTCACTGTCACTAATGTTTACCTGTTCACTGTCTGTAATGTATACCTGTTCACTGTCTGTAATGTATACCTGTTCACTGTCTATAATGTTTGCCTGTTCACTGTCTGTAATGTATACCTGATTCACTGTCTGTAATGTATACCTGTTCACTGTCTGTAATGTTTACCTGTTCACTGTCTGTAATGTTGACCTGTTCACTGTCTGTAATATTTACCTGATTCACTGTCTGTAATGTATACCTGATCAGTGTCTGTAATGTTTACCTGTTCACTGTCTGTAATGTATACCTGATTCACTGTCTGTAATGTATACCTGTTCACTGTCTGTAATGTATACCTGTTCACTGTCTGTAATGTATACCTGATTGACTGTCTGTAATGTTTACCTGTTCACTGTCTGTAATGTATACCTGTTCACTGTCTGTAATGTTTACCTGTTCACTGTCTGTAATGTTTACCTGTTCACTGTCTGTAATGATTACCTGATTCACTGTCTGTAATGTATACCTGTTCACTGTCTGTAATGTATACCTGATCACTGTCTGTAATGTTTACCTGTTCACTGTCTGTAATGTATACCTGATTGACTGTCTGTAATGTTTACCTGTTCACTGTCTGTAATGTATACCTGTTCACTGTCTGTAATGTTTACCTGTTCACTGTCTGTAATGTTTACCTGTTCACTGTCTGTAATGTTGACCTGTTCACTGTCTGTAATGTTTACCTGATTCACTGTCTGTAATGTTTACCTGTTCACTGTCTGTAATGTTTACCTGTTCACTGTCTGTAATGTCTACCTGTTCACTGTCTGTAATGTAGACCTGTTCACTGTCTGTAATGTTTACCTGTTCACTGTCTGTAATGATTACCTGATTCACTGTCTGTAATGTATACCTGTTCACTGTCTGTAATGTATACCTGTTCACTGTCTGTAATGTTTACCTGTTCACTGTCTGTAATGTATACCTGTTCACTGTCTGTAATGTTTACCTGATTCACTGTCTATAATGTTTACCTGTTCACTGTCTGTAATGTTTACCTGTTCACTGTCTGTAATGTAGACCTGTTCACTGTCTGTAATGTATACCTGTTCACTGTCTGTCATGTATACCTGTTCACTGTCTGTAATTTTTACCTGATTCACTGTCTGTAATGTTTACCTGTTCACTGTCTGTAATGTCTACCTTTTCACTGTCTGTAATGTAGACCTGTTCACTGTCTGTAATGTATACCTCTTCACTGTCTGTAATGTCTACCTGTTCACTGTCTGTAATGTATACGCGATTCACTGTCTGTAATGTATACCTGTTCACTGTCTGTGATGTATACCTGTTCACTGTCTGTAATGTTTACCTGTTCACTGTCTGTAATGTATACCTGTTCACTGTCTGTAATGTATACCTGTTCACTGTCTGTAATGTATACCTGATTCACTGTCTGTAATGTTTACCTGATCACTGTCTGTAATGTTTACTTGTTCACTGTCTGTAATGTATACCTGATTCACTGTCTATAATGTTTACCTATTCACTGTCTGTAATGTTTACCTGTTCACTGTCTGTAATGTTTACCTGTTCACTGTCTGTAATGTATACCTGTTCACTGTCTGTAATGTATACCTGATTCACTGTCTATAATGTTTACCTGTTCACTGTCTGTAATGTTTACCTGATTCACTGTCTATAATGTTTACCTGTTCACTGTCTGTAATGTTTACCTGTTTACTGTCTGTAATGTTTACCTGTTCACTGTCTGTAATGTTTACCTGTTCACTGTCTGTAATGTATACCTGATTCACTGTCTATAATGTTTACCTGTTCACTGTCTATAATGTATACCTGTTCACTGTCTGTAATGTTTACCTGATTCACTGTCTGTAATGTATACCTGTTCACTGTGTGTAATGTATACCTGTTCACTGTATGTAATGTATACCTGATTCACTGTGTGTAATGTTTACCTGTTCACTGTCTGTAATGTATACCTGTTCACTGTCTGTAATGTATACCTGTTCACTGTCTGTAATGTATACCTGTTCACTGTCTGTAATGTCTACCTGTTCACTGTCTGTAATGTTTACCTGTTCACTGTCTGTAATGTTTACCTGTTCACTGTCTGTAATGTTTACCTGATTCACTGTGTGTAATGTGTACCTGTTCACTGTCTGTAATGTATACCTGATTCACTGTCTGTAATGTATACCTGTTCACTGTCTGTAATGTTTACCTGTTCACTGTCTGTAATGTATACCTGATTCACTGTCTGTAATGTTTACCTGTTCACTGTCTGTAATGTATACCTGTTCACTGTCTGTAATTTATACCTGTTCACTGTCTGTAATGTTTACCTGTTCACTGTCTGTAATGTATACCTGGTTCACTGTCTGTAATGTATACCTGTTCACTGTCTGTAATGTATACCTGTTCACTGTCTGTAATGTTTATCTGTTCACTGTCTGTAATGTATACCTGTTCACTGTCTGTAATGTTTACCTGTTCACTGTCTGTAATGTTTACCTGTTCACTGTCTGTAATGTATACATGTTCACTGTCTGTAATGTTTACCTGTTCACTGTCTGTAATGTTTACCTGTTCACTGTCTGTAATGTTTACCTGTTCACTGTCTGTAATGTTTACCTGTTCACTGTCTGTAATGTTTACCTGTTCACTGTCTGTAATGTATACCTGTTCACTGTCTGTAATGTATACCTGTTCACTGTCTGTAATGTTTACCTGTTCACTGTCTGTAATGTATACCTGTTCACTGTCTGTAATGTTTACCTGTTCACTGTCTGTAATGTATACCTGTTCACTGTCTGTAATGTTTACCTGTTCACTGTCTGTAATGTATACCTGTTCACTGTCTGTAATGTTTACCTGATCACTGTCTGTAATGTTTACTTGTTCACTGTCTGTAATGTATACCTGATTCACTGTCTATAATGTTTACCTGTTCACTGTCTGTAATGTTTACCTGTTCACTGTCTGTAATGTTTACCTGTTCACTGTCTGTAATGTATACCTGATTCACTGTCTATAATGTTTGCCTGTTCACTGTCTGTAATGTATACCTGATTCACTGTCTATAATGTTTGCCTGTTCACTGTCTGTAATGTATACCTGTTCACTGTCTGTAATGTTTATCTGTTCACTGTCTGTAATGTTTACCTGTTCACTGTCTGTAATGTTTACCTGTTCACTGTCTGTAATGTATACCTGTTCACTGTCTGTAATGTTGACCTGTTCACTGTCTGTAATGTATACCTGTTCACTGTCTGTAATGTATACCTGTTCACTGTCTGTAATGTATACCTGTTCACTGTCTGTAATGTATACCTGTTCACTGTCTGTAATGTTTATCTGTTCACTGTCTGTAATGTATACCTGTTCACTGTCTGTAATGTTTACCTGTTCACTGTCTGTAATGTTTACCTGTTCACTGTCTGTAATGTATACATGTTCACTGTCTGTAATGTTTACCTGTTCACTGTCTGTAATGTTTACCTGTTCACTGTCTGTAATGTTTACCTGTTCACTGTCTGTAATGTTTACCTGTTCACTGTCTGTAATGTTTACCTGTTCACTGTCTGTAATGTATACCTGTTCACTGTCTGTAATGTTTACCTGTTCACTGTCTGTAATGTATACCTGTTCACTGTCTGTAATGTTTACCTGTTCACTGTCTGTAATGTATACCTGTTCACTGTCTGTAATGTTTACCTGTTCACTGTCTGTAATGCATACCTGTTCACTGTCTGTAATGTTTACCTGATCACTGTCTGTAATGTTTACTTGTTCACTGTCTGTAATGTATACCTGATTCACTGTCTATAATGTTTACCTGTTCACTGTCTGTAATGTTTACCTGTTCACTGTCTGTAATGTTTACCTGTTCACTGTCTGTAATGTATACCTGATTCACTGTCTATAATGTTTGCCTGTTCACTGTCTGTAATGTATACCTGATTCACTGTCTATAATGTTTGCCTGTTCACTGTCTGTAATGTATACCTGTTCACTGTCTGTAATGTTTATCTGTTCACTGTCTGTAATGTTTACCTGTTCACTGTCTGTAATGTTTACCTGTTCACTGTCTGTAATGTATACCTGTTCACTGTCTGTAATGTTTACCTGTTCACTGTCTGTAATGTATACCTGTTCACTGTCTGTAATGTATACCTGTTCACTGTCTGTAATGTATACCTGTTCACTGTCTAACATACAAAGTACCTGTTCACCGTCTGTGACATACAGTGCCTGTCAGGTAGAGGAAAGTTGCAGTCAACCAGCGTCGCAATCACTAAACAAATATGTTCCTCCTTGAACTCACTCACCACATTGGACAAAATCGCTCTGTGCAAATTGGTTTCAGGATGCCTCTGAGAAAGACTGCACCATCAGCAATACTATGGGCCCAAAGTAAACACTCTCTCCCAAGATCAGATGGAACCACTCCAGCAGAGCTGTCTGAGATCACAGTTACAGAACCAGTCACCTCCCCAAACAAGAAGACAGGAGTCATCTTCCTAAACAAGAGGAGAGGAGTCACCTTCCTAAACGAGAGGACAGGAGTCACCTTCCTAAACAAGAAGACAGGAGTCACCTTCCTAAACGAGAAGACAGGAGTCACCTTCCTCAACAAGAAGACAGGAGTCACCTTCCTAAACGAGAGGACAGGAGTCACCTTCCTAAACGAGAGGACGGAAGTCACCTTCCTAAACGAGAGAACAGGAGTCACCTTCCTAAACGAGAAGACAGGAGTCACCTTCCTCAACAAGAGGACAGGAGTCACCTTCCTCAACAAGAAGACAGGAGTCACCTTCCTAAACAAGAAGACAGGAGTCACCTTCCTAAACGAGAGGACAGGAGTCACCTTCCTAAACAAGAAGACAGGAGTCACCTTCCTAAACGAGAAGACAGGAGTCACCTTCCTAAACGAGAGGACAGGAGTCACCTTCCTCAACGAGAGGACAGGAGTCACCTTCCTCAACAAGAAGACAGGAGTCATCTTCCTAAACGAGAGGACAGGAGTCACCTTCCTCAACAAGAAGACAGGAGTAACCTTCCTCAACAAGAAGACAGGAGTCATCTTCCTAAACGAGAGGACAGGAGTCACCTTCCTAAACAAGAGGACAGGAGTCACCTTCCTAAACAAGAGGACAGGAATCACCTTCCTAAACGAGAGGACAGGAGTCACCTTCCTAAACAAGAGGACAGGAGTCACCTTCCTAAACAAGAAGACAGGAGTCACCTTCCTAAACAAGAGGACGGGTGTCACCTTCCTAAACAAGAGGACGGGAGTCACCTTCCTAAACAAGAGGACGGGAGTGACCTTCCTAAACGAGAGGACAGGAGTCACCTTCCTAAACGAGAGGACAGGAGTCACCTTCCTCAACGAGAGGACAGGAGTCACCTTCCTAAACAAGAGGACATGAGTCACCTTCCTAAACAAGAGGATGGGAGTCACCTTCCTAAACGAGAGGACGGGAGTCACCTTCCTCAACAAGAAGACAGGAGTCACCTTCCTAAACGAGAGGACAGGAGTCACCTTCCTAAACGAGAGGACAGGAGTCACCTTCCTCAACGAGAGGACAGGAGTCACCTTCCTAAACAAGAGGACAGGAGTCACCTTCCTAAACAAGAGGACAGGAGTCACCTTCCTAAATGAGAGGACCGGAGTCACCTTCCTAAACAAGAGGACAGTAGTCACCTTCCTAAACCAGAAGACAGGAGTCACCTTCCTAAACGAGAGGACAGGAGTCACCTTCCTAAACGAGAGGACAGGAGTCACCTTCCTCAACGAGAGGATGGGAGTCACCTTCCTAAACAAGAAGACAGGAGTCACCTTCCTAAACAAGAGGACAGGAGTCACCTTCCTAAACGAGAGGACAGGAGTCAGCTTCCTAAACGAGAGGACAGGAGTCACCTTCCTAAACGAGAGGACAGGAGTCACCTTCCTCAACGAGAGGATGGGAGTCACCTTCCTAAACAAGAAGACAGGAGTCACCTTCCTAAACAAGAGGACAGGAGCACCTTCCTAAACGAGAGGACAGGAGTCACCTTCCTAAACGAGAGGATGGGACTCATCTTCCTAAACGAGAAGACAGGAGTCACCTTCCTAAACGAGAAGACAGGAGTCACCTTCCTAAACGAGAAGACAGGAGTCACATTCCTAAACGAGAGGACAGGAGTCACCTTCCTAAACGAGAGAACAGGAGTCACCTTCCTAAACAAGAGGATGGGAGTTATCTTCCTAAACGAGAAGACAGGAGTCACCTTCCTAAACGAGAAGACAGGAGTCACCTTCCTAAACGAGAGGACAGGAGTCACCTTCCTCAACAAGAGGACAGGGGTCACCTTCCTCAACGAGAGGACAGGAGTCACCTTCCTCAACAAGAGGACAGGAGTCACCTTCCTCAACAAGAGGACAGGGGTCACCTTCCTAAACGAGAAGACAGGAGTCACCTTCCTAAACGAGAAGACAGGAGTCACCTTCCTAAACGAGAGGATGGGAGTCACCTTCCTAAACAAGAGGACAGGAGTCACTGTCCTAAACAAGCCAGTAATCTTACTGTATTGGTTTGTGACATGATTATGAATGCGGTCTTTTTCTCCTGGGAGGGGTGAATTACTGGGCAAAATGCTATCCTATCAATGTTGTGTGTCAGACAGTAACAGACATGTTCTCACCAACACCCATCACTCACCCCACCTCCATTTGATCAGGAGAGAAGAATGAGTGAAGAGGGCAGGTAAGGTCTGCTGTGAAGAGGACAGGTTAGTCCTGCTGTGAAGAGTTTAGGTCAGGTCTGCTGTGAAGTAGTGTCTGTCTGAGTAACACCTGAATGGAGGAAAACCTGTCTGTCTCTGAGTAAAACATGGATGTAGGGAGACCTGTCTGTCTCTGAGTAAAACATGGATGGAGGGAGACATGTCTGTCTCTGAGTAAAACATGGATGGAGGGAGACATGTCTGTCTCTGAGTAACACCTGCATGGAGGGAGACCTGTCTGTCTCTAAGTAAAACATGGATGGAGGGAGACCTGTCTGTCTCTGAGTAACACCTGCATGGAGGGAGACCTGTCTGTCTCTGAGTAACACCTGCATGGAGGGAGACCTGTCTGTCTCTGAGTAACACCTGCATGGAGGGAGACCTGTCTGTCTCTGAGTAAAACATGGATGGAGGGAGACCTGTCTGTCTCTGAGTAAAACATGGATGGAGGGAGACCTGTCTGTCTCTGAGTAAAACATGGATGGAGGGAGACCTGTCTGTCTCTGAGTAAAACATGGATGGAGGGAGACCTGTCTGTCTCTGAGTAACACCTGCATGGAGGGAGACCTGTCTGTCTCTGAGTAACACCTGCATGGAGGGAGACCTGTCTGTCTCTAAGTAAAACATGGATGGAGGGAGACCTGTCTGTCTCTGAGTAAAACATGGATGGAGGGAGACCTGTCTGTCTCTAAGTAAAACATGGATGGAGGGAGACATGTCTGTCTCTGAGTAACACCTGCATGGAGGGAGACCTGTCTGTCTCTGAGTAAAACATGGATGGAGGGAGACCTATCTGTCTCTGAGTAAAACATGGATGGAGGGAGACCTGTCTGTCTCTGAGTAAAACATGGATGTAGGGAGACCTGTCTGTCTCTGAGTAAAACATGGATGGAGGGAGACCTGTCTGTCTCTGAGTAAAACATGGATGGAGGGAGACCTGTCTGTCTCTGAGTAAAACATGGATGTAGGGAGACATGTCTGTCTCTGAGTAAAACATGGATAGAGGGAGACCTGTCTGTCTCTGAGTAAAACATGGATGGAGGGAGACCTGTCTGTCTCTAAGTAAAACATGGATAGAGGGAGACCTGTCTGTCTCTGAGTAAAACATGGATGGAGGGAGACCTGTCTGTCTCTGAGTAAAACATGGATGGAGGGAGACCTGTCTGTCTCTGAGTAAAACATAGATGGAGGGAGACCTGTCTGTCTCTGAGTAAAACATGGATGGAGGAAGACCTGTGTGTGGAGCTGAAGTTATGTCATTAATGAACATCAAATCGTGTTGAGATAGTGGCTGTGGAGGATGGGCATGAGGATGAGCAGTTTGTTATGTGATGATCATCTACAGTCCATTCAGATTACTGTACGTTTATTAAAGGGTAAATCAAACTGTTTTTGACTTACTCTGTACTTTCACAAATTAATACAACATTTATATTATACTTGGTGAATTTCAAAGCATGGAATTAGGCCAATAGATTATTTCTTTCAACTGTATATTTGTGTTTCAACAGAAAACCCTTTCAGCTCCTGCGACAGCCAGACGCGAAGAGACAGCAACATACCAGCCGTTATCTCCAGGGAGACGGGATGTCTGGTACAGCAGCCCTACAACGAGGAGGAAGACGGGATGTCTGGTACAGCAGCCCTACAACGAGGAGGAAGACGGGATGTCTGGTATAGTAGCCCTACAACGAGGAGGAAGACAGGATGTCTGTTATAGTAGCCCTACAACGAGGAGGAAGACAGGATGTCTGTTATAGTAGCCCTACAACGAGGAGGAAGACGGGATGTCTGGTATAGTAGCCCTACAACGAGGAGGAAGACGGGATGTCTGGTATAGTAGCCCTACAACGAGGAGGAAGACGTGATGTCTGGTATAGTAGCCCTACAACGAGGAGGAAGACGGGATGTCTGGTACAGCAGCCCTACAACGAGGAGGAAGACGGGATGTCTGGTACAGCAGCCCTACAACGAGGAGGAAGACGGGATGTCTGGTATAGTAGCCCTACAACGAGGAAGGCTGCTGCTGAGAGGGGTGGGATGCCAACTATAGTCCTAGCAACAGAAACTAGATTGGTGAGTGCTGGTGCTCTAGACCGGCCACCATTGGCTAAAGCTTTAAACAGGAGAACAGCCCGTCCACCAATGGCTAAAGCTTTAAACAGGAGAACAGGGCATGATAATTCATCTTCTGAAAGTACTTCTTTGAGAAAATAAATGGCTCTGTACATTGCCGAGTCAAGTCAGGATGAATTTGTCATTTCATGTTGTAGTCTTTGTCACATTAGTAGGTCTAGTCTTTTTAAATGGTTGACTGTGAATTTAATTCTCATCATATGAGGAGATGATGGATATTTAGAGTAATATACACCTGATACATTGTTAGTCAAGGGGAAAAATGTGGTTATGTAGTTTTATCTGGAAAATATTAAATGCCTTAGTCCTTTACTGACTTAGTAATTTACTGCCTTAATCATTTACTGCCTTAGTAATTTACTGCCTTAGTCATATACTGACTTAGTAATTTATTGCCTTAATCATTTACTGCCTTGTTCATTTACTGCCTTGGTTATTTACTGCACTGGTTATTTACTGCCTTGTTCATTTACTGCCTTGGTCATTTACTGCCTTGGTCATTTACTGCCTTGTTCATTTACTGCCTTGGTTATTTACTGCACTGGTCATTTACTTCCTTGGTTATTTACTGCCTTGTTCATTTACTGCCTTAGTTATTTACTGCCCTGGTTATTTACTGCCTTGTTCATTTACTGCCTTGGTCATTTACTGCCTTGGTCATTTACTGCCTTGGTCATTTACTGCCTTGGTCATTTACTGCCTTAGTTATTTACTGCCCTGGTTATTTACTGCCTTGTTCATTTACTGCCTTGGTCATTTACTGCCTTGGTCATTTACTGCCTTGGTCATTTACTGCCTTGTTCATTTACTGCCTTGGTCATTTACTGCCCTGGTTATTTACTGCCTTGGTCATTTACTGCCTTGGTCATTTACTGCCTTGGTCATTTACTGCCTTGTTCATTTACTGCCTTGGTCATTTACTGCCCTGGTTATTTACTGCCTTGGTCATTTACTGCCTTGGTTATTTGCTGACAGCCTATGTGATGGGTTATATGCAGCCCTCCTGTTCTCTGAAGCAGACATGTCTGTCCACCAGTCAGCTGCATAGCCCTGCTGTCCTGGGAATCCTCTAGTGCTTCATCAAGGATTTATCTACTTCCCCTGCCTTCGATCGACTGTAGAGGAACCAACCCTGATACCAAAATCAATACCTACTCTAGGTAATGAACACAATCTGCTTACAGATACCTTACTGACTCCATTCTACTCAGGCAGATAGATAGGGCTTTTGACTTTGGATAGGGGTAAGGGTGGGGGTGAATAGGGGACAGGCCCTGATCCAGCATGAAGGTGCTCTTCTCTTTCTGTCATCCAGAGGAAATCTTAGATCTAATTTCACCTAACTAGCAACTCCAGCCTATACTTAAGCAAAAAGGCACTCCGGGGGTGTGTGGTATATGGCCAATATACCATGGCTAAGGGCTGTTCCTAAGCACGATGCAACGCGGATTGTCTAGATACATACAGCCCTTAGCTGTGGTATATTGGCCATATACCCCCCCCCCCCTTATTGATATTATAAACAGGTTACCAACGTAATTCAAGCAGTAAAAATAAATTTTGTCATACTTGTGCTATACGGTCTGATATACCACAGCTGCCAGCCAATCAGCATTCAGGGCTTGCACCATCCTTCCTCTACTCCTTCCTATACTCCGCCCTATACTCCAGCCTAAACGTCCTATACTCCTTCATATACTCATTCCTAGACCCCAGCCTATACTTCTTCCTATACTTTACTGTGTGTGATGTTGATAATAGTGTATGACTTGGGCGACAAGGTGAGGTGAAGCCTGGCTCCTATAGGTCTGTGTGTATTCCCATCAATCTTGAGCTGAAATAATTGTGTATTCAGATGCATTTTCAATGAAGCAACAGTTTATTGATACAAACCAGCGTTGTATTTGTTGGAGGAGAATACATTGGGTTTCCAGTCATCGGGGTATCCTAACCTTCAGCCAGGTCAGGTGTGATCAGAACTTTTAGGTATAGAAGAGTCATACTTTTGGAAATAAGATTTTTAACTGTTTGCTGGTTCATCAATTTTGATGGCAAACCTGCCACAGTACTTGTCATAGTTCTTTCTACGGGGATTGATCGGTTGATCTATGTTTACCTGTGAAAACGTAGTGGTATGTGGAGAACCCAAAGAGTGGTTGCACTAGCAAGTTAATCTGCAAAATATAAATAGGTCCCCCCCCCAAAAAAAATACAAATAAATAAGTACATTTCACTTCGCTGTCGTACAGTTGCAGGACAGACAACCTTTAAGTTAAGTCATCAGTGTGTTTCGAGGCCGAGCCGAGTATGTTGCAGTTTGATGATGTCACGCTGAGGAAAACCAGCTGTGTGTCTTTCAGGATGTGTCATCAGCAGATGGGAAGTTAAACCACTGGTGTGGGGTTGACAGTACACTCAGTCACGGCAGGTTTTCTGCAGACGAGAGATAAGCATCTCAGTGACTTGTTGTTTCTATTCCAGAATGTAGACGTTATAATTTGTAAACATCAAACTACAAAAATATCTATCTACCTACAATATACTGTATATCTACAATATCTATCTACCTAGAGTACCTATCTATCTACAATATCTATCTACCTAGAGTACCTACCTACCTACCTACAATATATATCTACCTACAATATATATCTACCTACAATATATATCTACCTACAATACCTACTGTGAGTCATGGGGTGGGGCGGCAGGGTAGCCTAGTGGCTAGAGCGTTGGACTAGTAACCGAAAGGTTGCAAGTTAAAATCCCCGAGCTGACAAGGTACAAATCTGTCGTTCTGCCCCTGAACAGGCAGTTAACCCACTGTTCCTAGGCCGTCATTGAAAAATAAGAATTTGTTCTTAACTGACTTGCCTAGTTAAATATAAAAAGGTACATTTGTAAGTCGCTCTGGATAAGAGCGTCTGCTAAATGACTTAAATGTAAATGTAAATATCTACCTACAATATCTATCTACAATATCTATCTACCTAGAGTACCTACCTACCTCCCTACAATATATATCTCCCTAGAGTACCTACCAATCTATAATATCTATCTACCTAGAGTACCTACATATCTATAATATCTATCTACAATATCTATCTACCTAGAGTACCTACCTATCTATAATATCTATCTACCTAGACTACCTACCCATCTATAATATCTATCTACCTAGAGTACCTACCTATCTATAATATCTATCTACCTAGAGTACCTACCTATCTACAATATCTATCTACCTAGAGTACCTACCTATCTATAATATCTATCTACCTAGAGTACCTACCTATCTATAATATCTATCTACCTAGACTACCTACCTATCTATAATATTTATCTACCTAGAGTACCTAGCTATCTACAATATCTATCTACCTAGAGTACCTACCTATATATAATATCTATCTACCTAGAGTACCTACCTATCTATAATATCTATCTACCCAGAGTACCTACCTATCTATAATATCTATCTACCTAGAGTACCTACCTATCTATAATATCTATCTACCTAGAGTACCTATCTATAATATCTATCTACCTAGAGTACCTACCTATCTATAATATCTATCTACCTAGAGTACCTACCTATCTATAATATCTATCTACCTAGAGTACCTACCTATCTATAATATCTATCTACCTAGAGTACCTACCTATCTACAATATATATCTACCTAGAGTACCTACCTATCTATAATATCTATCTACCTAGAGTACCTACCTACCTACAATATCTATCTACCTAGAGTACCTACCTACCTACCTACAATATGTATCTACCTAGAGTACCTACCTACCTACCTACAATATATATCTCCCTAGAGTACCTACTTACCTACAATATGTATCTATCTACCTACCTAGAAGATATCTACCTACCTACCTACCTACAATATCTAACTTCCTACCTACTATATCTAACTACCTACCTACAATATCTACCTACCTACTTACAATTCTAGCTAGCTACCTACCTACCTACCTACCTACCTACCTACTTACCTACCTACCTACCTATTTATCTACCTAACTACCTATTTATCTAGCTACCTACCTATTTATCTAGCCATTCATGAACAAATGTACAACTGCACTGACATCAGACGCAACAGAGGTGTTAACAGCAGACATTATACACGCCTTAAAATACATCTTATAATATACTATATCAAATGTACAACTGTATTTAGTGTACAATCAATGTAGAATTATATCTATCTGCCTATATATCTACCTACCTAGCTAACTGTAGTGAACAACATCACAGTACTACATCTGCCTCTAAAACAGTGTTCATTATATCGCCATGGCAATCTATGGAGCGCCTTCAGAATAATCATGAGGAAGAAACATGATCAAAAACAAAAAACAAAGCCAAAATCATCAGAAACTAATCGCCAAAGGACAAACACCTACATGGTTGATATGAATCTAACAACAGCAGTACTGAAATGTGTTTCGAAGAGCTTTGTAATATTTAAATTACAGTTGTATTATTTGTTGTCATTTTATAACTGTTATTATTTTTCTGTTGAGTCACCACTACATGACTCACATTAAGATACCAGGTCCGTGAGTGAATTCCTACATTCAGAAAAACAAAACACTGTTTCATCTTGACTCTCTGACTACAATAATAATAATAATAATAATGACATAATGACGTTCAAAAGCACTAACAGAAAGGTCATTAAGATAAATTCATCAACTATTTTACAATGTGATCATTAACATTTAACATTTAACATTTTAACATTTAAGTCATTTAGCAGACGCTCTTATCCAGAGCGACTTACAAATTGGTGCATTCACCTTATGGCATCCGGTGGAACAGCCACTTTACAATAGTGCATCAGATCTTTTAAGGGGGGGGGGGGGGGGGGGCAGAAGGATTGCTTTATCCTAGGTATTCCTTGAAGAGGTGGGGTTTCAGGTGTCTCCGGAAGGTGGTGATTGACTCCGCTGTCCTGGCGTCGTGAGGGAGTTTGTTCCACCATTGGGGGGCCAGAGCAGCGAACAGTTTTGACTGGGCTGAGCGGGAACTGTACTTCCTCAGTGGTAGGGAGGCGAGCAGGCCAGAGGTGGATGAACGCAGTGCCCTTGTTTGGGTGTAGGGCCTGATCAGAGCCTGAAGGTACTGAGGTACTCTATATGTCACTATGACACAAACACCAGATGGTAATGTCAAAGGTCAAGCTAACACTGGTGTTTTGTTTCTTTTATACCCCCCCGTCTCCCCTCATGCCTCCCCCTTTGTTTAGTAGAAACCAAATACAAGAATTGCATGTCACAATAGCAATGTCCATTACAGATTAATTTAATGTTAACAATCACTGTTTTTTGGTATAGTGTACTTCCAGCGAATGGAGTAAAGAAAACAAAGATTAAAAATAAATGTTCAACAATCCAATATAAAGTATAAATAGAAAATAAATCAGATTGAAATCTAGTCATTTCATGTTCATATGAATACTTCATGTCTACAGTATAGGTTAATGACAATGCAGGCAAGTTACTGTATGTAAATACATCACCAGCATGCACAATATTATATTATGGAGAATATTGGAGTGGTTATCGTTTTACACTCGAGGAACAATATGATAGGCAAGTGCATTTTTTTGACAATTAAAAAGGTTAACACAAAAACAAAATGTTTTTATATATTGGCCAGTGCTCTGTCCAAAAAAGGTGTATCGGTGAGCGTGTGGTTCCAGTCAACTGTGTGTCATTTCAGAGATCTACAATAAGTAATTGTTGTAAACATAAATGTACCTTAATTTAGGGCATATTCTGTTGCCTTACAATATCAAATGATCTCCTCTACGATATCATTTATTTTGGTAGTTTTAGCGTTTTCATTTTCATTGTATTAGCATATTTTGATATTCTAATAATATGGCACCCATGACAACCTCGGTAAGGGGTGAGTAATAATAATAGTAATAATAATAGTAATAATAATAGTAGCCATGTGCTTGAAGATGTTTATGTCTGTATATCATATCAGTGCATGAGAGGGCTGTACTGTCTCTGTGTTTCCTCTACTCCTGCTTTCGTTACAGTACTCTAGTCTGGATGACTGGGTCCAAACCAATTGCTGACATCATGGGAACAAAACATTGGGTTATGTGTGTTCAATAACCACAGAGAATACCTGGCTTCACTCAACAATTACGATTACAGGGTGAGGCATACTTTTTAGATTCAATGTTGGTAAGTCTGAGGTGTCTAGCTAGAGGTACGATACCTCTTTCACTCTCTCCGGAAACTATTTGCAATTCTTTATTTTTTTACGAGGTGATGAAGTTTTTTGTATTTTTTTTTTAAATATTCTATATATTAATTTTATTTTTGCACAAGCTTCGATCTCCCCTTACAATTTTGAACGTTCCTCCTCCCTTACCACAGAAGTTAAATAAGCAGCTCCACTTCATGTAGCTAACAACATAACAACGTGCCAGTCTCCATGCCAGTGTGAGGGTGTCGTCTCTAACCCAACAACCACACTCTACTCACTGGCTGACTGACTGGCTGACTGACTGACTGACTGACTGACTGACTCACTGACTGACTGACTCACTGACTGACTGGCTGACTGACTGACTGGCTGACTGACTGACTGACTGACTGACTCACTGACTGACTGGCTGACTGACTGACTGGCTGACTGACTGACTGACTGACTGACTCACTGGCTGACTGACTGACTGACTGGCTGACTCACTGGCTGACTGACTGACTGACTGACTGACTGACTGACTGACTGACTGACTGACTGACTGGCTGACTGACTGACTGACTCACTGACCGCAGACCTTCTTCATTCTCAAGTGGTGTTTTGACAAAAGTTGCAGAGGCAATCAAGAAGGAAGGGGTTTATCTATTATTATATCTTTTTTTTAAACTATACTAGAAACTAAACTCATCTCCCCTCCTACTCTTTTTAATTAAATAGTTTCTTCACTTTTTACATTCGTTGGGAAAAATAAAGAACTGATCGTATCATCATCTGTGGCTACCAAAGTTCCACCAGCCAACATTTTAACATTTCTAAGAACTGTTTTATTTTTGTTTGTTGTCATTTGAGTGCGTGAGCGTGTTGTGTGTATTGGCTGATACAGGACACGGGGGTCTTTTTAGGGGCTCTCTAGTTATTGGTCTCTCCACCCTCGTCGTCTTGCTGGTCGCTCGTCCACAGTGTCAAGTTGTCTCGTAGCAGCTGCATGATGAGGGTAGAGTCTTTGTAGGAGTCCTCATTCAGGGTGTCTAGCTCAGCGATGGCGTCATCGAAGGCGGTCTTGGCCAGGTGGCAGGCCTGCTCAGGTGCATTCTGGATCTCGTAGTAAAACACGGAGTAGTTGAGAGCCAGACCCAGACGGATAGGGTGGGTGGGCTGCATGTGCTCCTTGCTAATCTCATGGGCCTCGCTGTAGGACTTCTCAGAGGACTCCACCACACCGGCCCTCTTCTCGCCAGTGGCCACCTCAGCCAGGTAGCGGTAGTAGTCGCCCTTCATCTTCAGGTAAAACACTTTGCTCTCGTGCTGCGTGTCGTTGCAGTTCTTGATCAGGAAGTTGTCCAGGAGGTTGAGCACGTCCTGGCACACGGTCTCCAGTTCCTTCTCAATCTTCTCGCGGTACCCACGCACCATCTCAACCTTCTTCTCGTAGCCGTCCACCGAGGTCTTCTGCTCGATGCTGGAGATGACGCGCCAGGACGAGCGCCGTGCCCCCACCACGTTCTTATAGGCCACAGAGAGCAGGTTCCTCTCCTCATTGGATAAGGCCTCGTTTAACTCTGTCACCTAGGAGACACAGAGGGGAAAATAGGGACAGGAATGGTTCAGAGTTGCAGTTAAAAACAGTATTTTAATGTTTATAATATAGAGTTTACATTAAAACAGTATTTTAATATTTATAATATCCAGTTTACCTTAAAACAGTATTTTAATATTTATAATATACCGTTTAACTTAAAACAGTATTTTCATATTTATAATATACCGTTTAACTTAAAACAGTATTTTCATATTTATAATATTCAGTTTACATAAGAACATTATTTTTATATTTATAATATATAGTTTACCTTAAAACAGTATTTTAATATTTATAATATTCAGTTTACATAAGAACATTATTTTAATATTTATAATATATAGTTTACCTTAAAACAGTATTTTAATATTTATAATATATAGTTTACCTTAAAACAGTATTTTAATATTTATAATATATAGTTTACCTTAAAACAGTATTTTTATCTTGTAAATGACTTTTATTGGCTGTGCCACATTTTGCCATGTGTTCCCTTACTAGCTGAATCAACATTTTATATTGATATAACCTACATAGCTCGTCACGATAAACAAAGCAATATTGAGTTGCACAGCAGCTAGGTTGGCTAGAAAAAATCAAGATAACATACTCTATACTGAACCAGGAAAACTAAGGAGGCTTTTGGAATGCACAGTTAGTCATTCATGATGATTCACACAACGATAGAGGTCAGAGGTGGGATAACTCCCATGATCTTCTACACCAGTGGTCACTGACTGTCAATGGCATCCAACAGCTTCAGGCCGGGGCTGGACCACGCCTGTCTGTAGTAAGCTGACATCATGTCCCTGGCTGCTCATTGGCTTTCTCCTGCTCTGAAAGCTTGTTTTGTTTTGTTTCCACGGGCCTGTGTCTGTCTGGCTAAAGGGTTTTATTCCTTTATACCCTCACAGAGAGGAGACCATGCAGTGTAGCACACATCACAGCCACCTTTACATACTTAACCCCTCTGCTCTGGATATAAAGCCTGCTACTCTAGTGTGTCCCAAATGTCACCCATAGGGCTCTGGGCAAAAGTAGTGCACTATATAGGGATTAGAGTCCCATTTGGAACACAGACCCTCTATTTCAGGGCCTTCATTCCTCTCCAGGGCCTAAATTCCACTGCCAGGGCATGGGGTCCCTGGCAGTGACTTTATAGTTCACACCAAGCCCTCTTTGTCTGATGGTTGCCCTACTGAATGTGTTTGTCTGTGACAAACACACAAAAAACTAGATATATTCTAAACATCCTAAACTAGAGAGATTTTGGTGATCTTTAAAAAGCACAGAATTAAACCCACTTGATTGGTTGCTTGCTTTAAGCCGCTTTGCAGTGCTCTTGGCCTGTTGCCTGAGGGGTCCCGAGAAAAAAAAATCTACAGTTTGCTGTTTGATGACGTTGGCTTAGGAGTTTAACGACAGTTTACAGCCAAACCTAAAAGCACACTAACCTTTAAGGGTATACAGTATATTGCCATTTTCCAGTGCTAATAGAACAACAGCAACATATCATTTGAACTGAAATGTCTTATCAAAAAGACAGACAAAGTAAACACTTAGTAACTTGGAAAACAATGACCGAACCATGGGTGATATTAGAGCTTGGCGATATGGCCAAAATATCATATCACTGAATTGTTTTAATTTATGACTGTGTTTGATGGTATTTTATGTTTTCGAATAATAAAAGCTCAACATTTACTTTATGAGTAGTGAGTGATCCTAGGGTGCTTTATGAGTAGTGAGTGATCCTAGGGTGCTTTATGAGTAGTGAGTGATCCTAGGGTGCTTTATGAGTAGTGAGTGATCCCAGGGTGCTTTATGAGTAGTGAGTGATCCTAGGGTGCTTTATGAGTAGTGAGTGATCCTAGGGTGCTTTATGAGTAGTGAGTGATCCTAGGGTGCTTTATGAGTAGTGAGTGATCCAGGGTGCTTTATGAGTAGTGAGTGATCCTAGGGTGCTTTATGAGTAGTGAGTGATCCTAAGGTGGAAACACATACATTCTAAGTGGTTTCAATGGGTCTTTTTCCATTCTGATTGTCAGGGTTGGGTAGGTTACTTTCTAAATGTAATCCGTTACAGTTATTAGTTACCTGTCCAAAACTGTAATCAGTAACGTAACTTTTGGATTACCCAAACTCTTTAACGTAATCTGATTACATTCAGCTACTTGTAGATTACTTTCCCCTTAAGAGGGCATTAGAAGAAGACAAAAATGTTTGTGACCAATTGAACAACATCTATTGCAGCATAAATCAATGTCACAGCTGGCCATATATGGGTGTTAAATTTTACTTTATGGGAACAAACTTATACCTGCACGGTTTTTCAATGCTGATTTGAATGTCATTGATTAAACTGAGAAGTGTCAAAGATTTTATTTTCGTGCAAATATCCTTTCTGAATTTAAAAGTCATCATCCAAGTAATCATCTAGTTTTTCTTATTTTTTGACCAAATGTTGCAATTGCGATTTGACTTGCGATTTAGGTCAAAACACTTGGGTGAACTGTTGGAATCATGGAAATAGAATGATTATTCTAATTCTATAGTTAGAATATAATACTGGGGGGGGGGGGGGGCAAGTGAGCAAGCCATGGAGTAGGTAACGTTTTTCCGAGCTCATGCTGAAATTGCATTTACTCAATACTTTCTTTGCACTTTGACCCAAGAAGAACTAGTAAACACAGCCTTTGAATGACATGCTTTACTTTGTTCAACTTTTATTTTTGTTTTAATGTGTAAATGGCGCATTACCTGCAAAAGTTTAAGTTCAGCGGAGTCACTGACAGAAGAGAAAACACTAAACAAGGAGTTCGAGTTCTTAGACAAGGGGGATCGGTGGCTCCTCCCCTCGGCTCGGCGAAAAAATGAACACAGGGGATTTGAAGGCTGAGATTCTTGCTGCACTCGGAGCGGACGTTTCATCTATACTCAAGGAGCTCAGTGAGGACTTTAATTTTATTAAGTCGGAGTTACAAGCAGTCAAAAATGAACTCGCATTTGAGGAATCATTCTCCTCAAACTCTTTACCCTCAACAATGAGACAAGCATGTATTTCACTAATTCTGAAAAGGAAGAAAAAATACTTGAGTGTGGTTCATAAGAGGCCCATTTCTGTAAAGATACTTTCTAAGATGATTGCCTGCCATTTTGAGTCAGTCCTTCCCTCCATTATCTCTACAGATCAAACAGGTTTCATTATTTTTTCAACATCAGACGTCTTTAAAATATACTTTTATCTCTCTTCATCTGACACTCCAGAGATGTTGTTATCACTTAATGCTGAGAAGGCGTTTGATCGGGTGGAGTGGGATTATCTATTTTATACTCTCAAACAGTATGGATCCGGTCCCAATTTTATGTCCTGGATCAAAGTCCTTTACTCCTCCCCTTTGGCTGCAGTGCGCACAAATAATAACCTTTCATCCTATTTCCAACTTCAATGTGGGACAAGACAGGGTTGTCCTCTATCCCCTCAGCTGTTTGTCATCGTAATTGATCCTTTAGCCATAGCAACAAGGTAATCACACCACTATCAAACGTATTCGAAGAGGGGAGCTTAGAGCATAAAGTTTTACTCTATGCAGATGACATGCTATTATATATGTTTGACCCTTTAACTGGTCTTCCAGAGGTCCAGGTTCTACTAAAGACAGTTGGTAAAATATCCGGGTTGAAGGTTAATCTACAAAAAAGTCTATTGATGTCTAATCCTTCTGCCATGCAAACTTATTTTAGTCATGTGCCCTCCAAGAGTGACTAGACAGAAATTGAAATATTTGGGAATTTCAAAGATCTCTATAAAGCCAATTTCCCTCCCTTGAAATTTCCCTCCATCTGAAACAGGATCTTGAATGCTGTGATTTACTTTCTCTTTCTTTGGGGGAAGAATTAAAACTGTTAAAATGAACGTATTACCTAAGTTTTTATACTTATTTCAATGTATTTCTATCTTTCTGATAAAATATTTCTTAATCTCCATAGATAAACTGATATCTGCTTTTATCTGGAACAAGAAAAACCCTTGGATATGTAAGAATGTATTGCAGAGATCTCTCTCCCCAGGGTGATCTAGCACTTCCGAACTTTCAATATTATTACTGGGCAGCTAATATAAGAATCGTTCTATATTGGATGACAGAACTCTCTAAAATCTTGCATCAGCTGAGCCTGTTTGCAAATACACTAAAAACCTTATTGTGAAACATTATCTAAAAATCTGGAAACAGTTCAGGTGATCGTTTGATCTCAGTGAATTTTCAACTTCTGCCCCATTATTAAAGATCCATACATTCTGTCCATCATTATTAGACCAGGCGTTTCATATCTGGTCTGGAAAAGGGATCTCCTCACTGAACGACTTGTACATTGGTATGGATTTTGCCTCTTTTGAACAGTTAGTATAACAATTCTATATTCCTAGATCCCATTTCTTTAGATACCTGCAATTGCGTAGTTTTGTATCTTCATCCTCGAGTCACTTCACGCTCACCTACCTCCCATCTAGATTCTATTTTTAATGTGAACCCTTATATCAAAGGGGGCATAAGCTTGATCTATACATTATTAAACTCGCAGAATCTGGATTCCCTGAACTCTCTTAATAACTAATAGGAAGAAGATTTAGGTGAATAACATTCAGACAAGAGAATGCTTTAGAGAATACATTCTTCATCTATATGTCTAAGACATGCTGTAATTCAATTTGAAATAGTGTCACGTTCCTGACCTATTTATGTTAGTTTTTGTGTGTTAGTTGGTCAGGACGTGAGGTTGGGTGGGCATTCTATGTTATCTGTTTCTATGTTGGTTTTGGTTTACCTGGTATGGCTCTTGATTAGAGGCAGGTGGTTTGCGTTTGCCTCTAATTAGGAGTCATATTTAGGTAGGGCATTCTCACTGTTTGTTTGTGGGTGATTGTCTCCTGTGTCCGTATGTTATGTTCGTACCACATGGGACTGTAGCGTTTGTTTGTTTCGTTTCGTTTCGATGTCGTCTGTTTCCTGTACGTAAGTTTATGTTTAGTTATGTAAGTTTATGTTCAGGTCTCGTCAACGTCGTTTTGTTATTTTGTAGTTTTGAAAGTGTTTTGTTTCGTTTCGTGTTGCCATCTTTATCGTTGTTATAATAAAGATGGCTTATTTCCCGCAAGCTGCGTTTTGGTCAGAAGATCCTTCTCTCCTCACCTCGTCCGAGGATGAGGAGAGCAACACCCGTTACAGAATCACCCACCACGCTAAGACCAAGCGGCAAAGGGAAACTAAACGGAGTAAGGGACAGGAGAGAAAGGATTTCTGGACATGGGAGCAAATAATGAATGGAGAAGGTCCCTGGGCTAAGGCAGGAGAAAATCGCCGTCCCAAAGCTGAGCTGGAGGCACGGAGGAGAGCAGAGGCTACCGGGGAGAGGAACCGGAGCTATGAGGGAACGCGTCTGGCACGGAAGCCAAAAAAGCCCGTGAGTAATTCCCAAAAATTTCTTGGGGGGGGGGGCTAGGAGATAGTGGGCCAAGGGCAGGTAGGAGACCTGCGCCCACTTCCCAGGCTTACCGTGGAGAGCGGGAGTACGGGCAGGCGCCGTGTTACGCAGTAGAGCGCACGGTGTCTCCTGTACGAGTGCATAGCCCAGTGCGGGTTATTCCACCTCCCCGCACTGGTAGGGCTAGATTGGGTATTGAGCCAGGTGTCATGAGGCCGGCTCAACGCGTCTGGTCTCCAGTGCGTCTCCTCGGGCCGGCATACATGGCACCTGCCTTACGCATGGTTTCCCCGGTTCGCCTACATAGCCCGGTGCGGGTTATTCCACCTCCCCGCACTGGTCGGGCAACCGGGAGTATTCAACCAGGTAAGGTTGGGCAAGCTCAATGCTCAAGAGTGCCAGTACGCCTCCACGGTCCGGTATTTCCGGCACCACCTCCCCGCCCCAGCCTAGTACCTACAGTGTATACACTACGCACTAGGCTACCAGTGCGTATCCTGAGCCCTGTTCCTCCTCCACGCACTCTCCCTGTAGTGCGTGTATCTAGCCCGGTGCCTCCAGTTCCGGGCCCACGCACTAAGCTACCTGTGCGTCTCCAGAGCCCTGAACCCACTGTATCTTCTCCCCCTACTAATCCTGATGTGCTTGTCCTCAGCCCGGTGTCACCAGTGCCGGTACCACGCATCAGGGATAGAGTAGGCTTTGAGAATACAGTGTGCCCTGTCCCTGCTCCCCGCACTAGTAGGAAGGTGCTTATCCTTAGCCCGGTGCCTCCAGTTCCGGCACCACGCACCAGGTCTACAGTGCACCGTATCCGGCCAGAGCCATCCGTCTCCCCAGCGCCATCTGAGCCATCCGTCTCCCCAGCGCCATCTGAGCCATCCGTCTCCCCAGCGCCATCTGAGCCATCCGTCTCCCCAGCGCCATCTGAGCCATCCGTCTCCCCAGCGCCATCTGAGCCATCCGTCTGCCAGGAGCCTGCAAAGCCGCCCGTCTGCCATGAGCCTGCAAAGCCGCCCGTCTGCCATGAGCCTACAGAGCCGTCAGCCAGACAGGAGCCGCTAGAGCCGTCAGCCAGACAGGAGCCGCTAGAGCCGTCAGCCAGACAGGATCTGCCAGAGCCGCCAACCAGACAGGATCTGCCAGAGTCGCCAACCAGACAGGATCTGCCAGAGTCGCCAACCAGACAGGATCTGCCAGAGTCGCCAACCAGACAGGATCTGCCAGAGTCGCCAACCAGACAGGATCTGCCAGAGTCGCCAACCAGACAGGATCTGCCAGAGCCGCCAACCAGACAGGATCTGCCAGAGCCGCCAGCGAGCCATGAGCAGCCAGAGCCGTCAGAGCGCCATGAGCAGCCAGAGCCGTCAGAGCGCCATGAGCAGCCAGAGCCGTCAGAGCGCCATGAGCGTCGAGAGCCGTCAGCCTGCCATGAGCGTCGAGAGCCGTCAGCCTGCCATGAGCGTCGAGAGCCGTCAGCCTGCCATGAGCGTCGAGAGCCGTCAGCCTGCCATGAGCGCCGAGAGCCGTCAGCCTGCCATGAGCGTCGAGAGTCGTCAGCCAGCCATGAGCGTCGAGATTCGTCAGTCAGCCATGAGCTGACCTTCAGCCTGAAAAGGCTAGATACCCAGAACTGCCCATCAGTCCAGAGCTGTCTCTCTGTCCGGAGCTGCCTTTCAGTCCGGAGTTGCCCCTCTATCCTGATCTCCCTCTCTATCTTTATCTACTTCTATTTTCTTATCTATCCCTCTGTCTTGATTTATCTCTCTGTCCCGGTGTTGTCCTTATTAGATATGTTGTTAAGGGGATTTTGTGGGGGTCAAAAGAGGGTGGACATTCTTGGAGGGAGGAAGTTAGGATGGATTATGGTGGGGTGGGAACCGCGCCCGGAGCCTGAGCCACCACCGTGGTTAGATGCCCACCCAGACCCTCCCCTAGACTTTGTGCTGGTGCGTCCGGAGTTCGCACCTTGTGGGGGGGGTACTGTCACGTTCCTGACCTATTTATGTTAGTTTTTGTGTGTTAGTTGGTCAGGACGTGAGGTTGGGTGGGCATTCTATGTTATCTGTTTCTATGTTGGTTTTGGTTTACCTGGTATGGCTCTTGATTAGAGGCAGGTGGTTTGCGTTTGCCTCTAATTAGGAGTCATATTTAGGTAGGGCATTCTCACTGTTTGTTTGTGGGTGATTGTCTCCTGTGTCCGTATGTTATGTTCGTACCACATGGGACTGTAGCGTTTGTTTGTTTCGTTTCGTTTCGATGTCGTCTGTTTCCTGTACGTAAGTTTATGTTTAGTTATGTAAGTTTATGTTCAGGTCTCGTCAACGTCGTTTTGTTATTTTGTAGTTTTGAAAGTGTTTTGTTTCGTTTCGTGTTGCCATCTTTATCGTTGTTATAATAAAGATGGCTTATTTCCCGCAAGCTGCGTTTTGGTCAGAAGATCCTTCTCTCCTCACCTCGTCCGAGGATGAGGAGAGCAACACCCGTTACAAATAGTTAATCAGTTGCATTGGTCAAAGGCAAAATTATTCAAGATTAGACCAGAAATACATCCCACTCGTGACCGATGTAAGCAGGCTCCTGCTACTTTATCACACATGCTTTGTACATGCCTGAAAATGAGAGATTTCAGGTTATCAATTGTTGAGACGTTTTCTAAGATACTGGAGAGACCTAGAGAACCTTCTGCCTTTATTGCATCATTCAGAGTGGTACCACAGGAGGTCCCTCTAAACAGTTATATAGAGTGGCACCACAGGAGGCCCCTCTAAACAGTTCTATAGAGTGGCACCGCAGGAGGCCCCTCTAAACAGTTATATGGAGTGGCACCACAGGAGGCCCCTCTAAACAGTTATATGGAGTGGCACCACAGGAGGCCTCTCTAAACAGTTATATGGAGTGGCACCACAGGAGGCCCCTCTAAACAGTTATATGGAGTGGCACCACAGGAGGCCCCTCTAAACAGCTCTATAGAGTGGCACCACAGGAGGCCCCTCTAAACAGTTCTATAGAGTGGTATCACAGGAGGCCTCTCTAAACAGTTATATGGAGTGGCACCACAGGAGGCCCCTCTAAACAGTTATATGGAGTGGCACCACAGGAGGCCTCTCTAAACAGTTCTATAGAGTGGCACCACAGGAGGCCCCTCTAAACAGTTCTATGGAGTGGCATCACAGGAGGCCCCTCTAAACAGTTCTATAGAGTGGCACCACAGGAGGCCCCTCTAAACAGTTCTATGGAGTGGCATCACAGGAGGCCCCTCTAAACAGTTCTATAGAGTGGCACCACAGGAGGCCCCTCTAAACAGTTCTTTGGAGTGGCACCACAGGAGGCTCCTCTAACCACCACAGGAGGCCCTTCTAAACAGTTCTATAGAGTGGCACCACAGGAGGCCCTTCTAAACAGTTCTATAGAGTGGCACCACAGGAGGCCCCTCTAAACAGTTCTATGGAGTGGCACCACAGGAGGCCCCTCTAAACAGTTATATAGAGTGGTACCACAGGAGGCCCCTCTAAACAGTTATATAGAGTGGCACCACAGGAGGCCCCTCTAACCAGTTCTATAGAGTGGCACCGCAGGAGGCCCCTCTAACCAGTTCTATAGAGTGGCACCGCAGGAGGCTCCTCTAAACAGTTATATGCAGTGGCACCACAGGAGGCCCCTCTAAACAGTTATATGGAGTGGAACCGCAGGAGGCCCCTCTAACCAGTTATACGGAGTGGCACCGCAGGAGGCCCCTCTAAACAGTTCTATGGGCAACATGGTGGTATGTAATACTCTTCTAGCTAGACGTCTTATACTATTTAAGTGGAAGGATCGGTTTCCTCCTACTTTTGACCATTGGACAAAGAAAGTTTCGCAACATCTCTAACTAGAGAAAATACGCTACTCTGTTAGGGGATCTGCAATTACATTTTATAATATCTGGCAACCTTTCCTATCCTTTGTAGAAGACATGGACCAAGCTAATTTCACAACTCCATAAACCAATCCAAATTAGAATTTGGATCATTATTTTTACAATTTATTTCCTTTTTTTTGTATTATTTGATTATATTTTTCATTGTATATCATGCCTGCTTTAAGTCTTGTTTTGGGGCTCTGATAGAGCATGGGGGGGGGGGGGGGGGTTGATCTGCTTTGCTAGGGGGTGCGTGTGTGTTCTGCCTTATATCCGTTCTGTCTGTTATCTGTATAATCATAAAAAATGCCACAAAAACAATGTCAATTTTTTTATTTTATGAAACATTATATAATAGTGGACACCTTGAATACAGTGTTGTTTGACATGACAACAAATGAAAATGCCAGGGCTGCCAGGTTATTTTGACAGGGTAGAAACCAAAGTGTTGGTCAGTGTTTCCTAGGTGACCCTGTAATCTCTGGCCACATAATTTTTTAAAATCTTTAATTCATGTAGCTAACATATTCATGCTTTGCATATTCCTCTTTGATTTTTAAGATACTGCTGCACAAACATCATGCTGATTTAAGCTTACGCCATCACTGGTATCAGGCTGTATAGTTAGCCACGTTTGCTCTGACTCAGTACATTTATTAGCTAGCTAGCTAACCATCTAACTAGCGATTAGCATTAGTAGCTAACACGAACTAGCGATTAGCATTAGTAGCTAACACGAACTAGCGATTAGCATTAGCGGTTAACACGATTTAGCCACAACTTCCTAAGAAAAGACAAACAAGTTGTTTGTAATTATAGGAACGCTTGTGAATTTATACTAAGAAGCAAAGCGGAAATAGCATCGTTGTCATCAACATGTCGAACAACAACACATCCTTGAGTGAAAGGGGCGATGCTAGGTCTGCGTGGAAAGCAGCATGGAGAGAGAGCATATCACATTTAACAAACCAAACATTCAAATATCGTTACAGAAGATAAAGTAAAAACCCAAACTGGTCTGTGCATCAATACCGGTATATAGTCAAATACAGTATACCGCCAAACCCTAGGTGATATATTAAGAAGAGTTACTTTCCTCTTCTACACTGAACAAAAATATAAACGCAACATGTAAAGTGTTGGTCCCATGTTTCATGAGCTGAAATAAAAGATCCCTGAAATGTTCCATACGCACAAAAAGCTTATTCTCTCCAATTTTGTGCACAAATTTGTTTACATCCCTGTTAAGTGAGCATTTCTACTTTGCCAAGATAATCCATCCACATGTACAGGTGTGGCATATGAAGAAATGTATTAAACAACATGATCATTACACAGGTGCACCTTGTGCTGGGGCTCAATAAAAGGTCACTCTAAAATGTGTAGTTTTGTCACACAACACAATGCCACAGATGTCTCAAGTTGAGGGAGCATGCAATTGGCATGTTGCCTCCAGGAATGTCCACCCCACCAGAGCTGTTGCCAGATAATTTCATGTTCATTTCTCTACCATAAGCCGCCTCCACAGGAATTTTAGAGAATTTGACAGTACGTCAAACCGGCCTCACAACCGCAGACAGCGTGTATGGCGTCGTGTGGGCGAGTGGTTTGCTGTTGTCAACGTTGTGAACAGAGTGCCCCATGGTGGCGGTGGGGTTATGATATGGGCAGGCATAAGCTACAGACAACGAACACAATTGCATTTTATCAATGGCAATTTGAATGCACAGAGAAACCGTGATGAGATCCTGAGGCCCATTGTCGTGCCATTCATCCTCCTCCATCACCTCGTGTTTCACCATGATAATGCACGGCCGCATGTCACAATGATCTGGGCGACAATTCCTAGAAGCTGAACATGTTATTCCATGACCTGCATACTCTCCAGACGTGTCACCCATTGAGCATGTTTGGTATGCTCTGGAACGACGTGCACGACAGCGTGTTCCAGTTCCTGCCAATATCCAGCAACTTTGCACAGCCATTGAAGAGGAGTGGGACGACATTCCACAAGCCACAATCAACAGCCTGATCAATTCTATGCGAAGGTGATGTGTCACACTGCATGAGGCAAATGGTGGTCACACCAGATACTGACTGGTTTTCTGATTCACACCCCTACCTTTTTATTTTAAGGTATCTGTGACCAACAAATGCATATCTGTATTCCCAGTCATGTGAAATCCATAGATTAGCGCCTAATGAATTTATTTCAAGTAACTGATTCCCTTTTAAATGAACTGTAAATCTTTGAAATTTGTACATGTTGCATTTATATTTCTGTTCTATTTCTAATCAGATCCTCAGAAGTATAACGAGAACATGGCACTTTTTAAGTCTTGTTCAGCCTGGAGATTCTGTAAGTCTTTTTCCAGTTGAGAGCAAAGGAACGCTACATTCTACCACAGGGCTCTCCAACCCTGATCCTGTACATTTTCACTCTACCCCTAATCTAGCACACATGATTATTATAATTAGATGTTTGATAAACTGTACCAGGTTAGTTACAACTGGGGTTGGAGTGAAAATCCTACAGGACGGTAGCTCTCCAGGAACATGGTTGGAGACCCCTACCTACCCTAACCAGCCCAACACTACACTCTACCCCTAACCAGTCCAACACTACACTCTACCCCTAACCAGCCCAACACTACACTCTACACTAACCAGCCCAACACTACACTCTACCCTAACCAGCCCAACACTACACTCTACCCTAACCAGCCCAACACTACACTCTACCCTAACCAGCCCAAAACTACACTCTACCCTAACCAGCCCAACACTACACTCTACCCTAACCAGCCCAACACTACACTCTACCCTAACCAGCCCAACACTACACTCTACCCTAACCAGCCCAACACTACACTCTACCCCTAACCAGCCCAACACTACACTCTACCCTAACCAGCCCAACACTACACTCTACCCTAACCAGCCCAACACTACACTCTACCCCTAACCAGTCCAACACTACACTCTACCCCTAACCAGCCCAACACTACACTCTACCCCTAACCAGCCCAACACTACACTCTACCCTAACCAGCCCAACACTACACTCTACCCTAACCAGCCCAACACTACACTCTACCCCTAACCAGCCCAACACTACACTCTACCCCTAACCAGCCCAACACTACACTCTACCCTAACCAGCCAAACACTACACTCTACCCATAACCAGCCCAACACTACACTCTACCCTAACCAGCCCAACACTACACTCTACCCTAACCAGCCCAACACTACACTCTACCCCTAACCAGTCCAACACTACACTCTACCCTAACCAGCCCAAAACACTACACTCTACCCTAACCAGCCCAACACTACACTCTACCCTAACCAGCCCAACACTACACTCTACCCTAACCAGCCCAACACTACACTCTACCCTAACCAGCCCAATACTACACTATACCCTAACCAGGTCAACACTACACTCTACCCCTAACCAGGTCAACAATACACTCTACCCCTAACCAGCCCAACACTACACTCTACCCTAACCAGCCGAACACTACACTCTACCCCTAACCAGCCCAACACTAACCAGCCCAACACTAACCAGCCCAACACTAACCAGCCCAACCCTAACCAGCCCAACACTACACTCTACACTAACCTGCCCAACACTAACCAGCCCAACCCTAACCAGCCCAACACTACACTCTACCCCTAACCAGCCCAACACTACACTCTACCCCTAACCAGCCCAACACTACACTCTACCCCTAACCAGCCCAACACTACACTCTACCCTAACCAGCCCAACACTACACTCTACTCCTAACCAGCCCAACACTACACTCTACCCTAACCAGCCCAACACTAACCAGCCCAACACTAACCAGCCCAACACTAACCAGCCAAACACTAACCAGCCCAACACTTTACTCTACACTAACCAGCCCAACACTTTACTCTACACTAACCAGCCCAACACTAACCAGCCCAACACTACACTCTAACCTAACCAGCCCAACACTAACCAGCCCAACACTAACCAGCCCAACACTACACTCTACCTCTAACCAGCCCAACACTAACCAGCCCAACACTACACTCTACCTCTAACCAGCCCAGCACTAACCAGCCCAACACTACACTCTACCCCTAACCAGCCCAACACTACACTACACTCTACTCCTAACCAGCCCAACACTACACTCTACCCTAACCAGCCCAAAACTAACCAGCCCAACACTAACCAGCCCAACACTAACCAGCCCAACAATAACCAGCCCAACACTAACGAGCCCAACACTAACCAGCCCAACACTACACTCTACCCTAACCAGCCCAACACTAACCAGCCCAACACTAACCAGCCCAACACTAACCAGCCCAACACTACACTCTACCCTAACCAGGTCAACACTAACCAGCCCAACACTACACTCTACCCTAACCAGCCCAACACTAACCAGCCCAACACTAACCAGCCCAACACTAACCAGCCCAACACTAGCTAGCCCAACACTACACTCTACCCTAACCAGCCCAACACTAACCAGCCCAACACTAACCAGCCCAACACTAACCAGCACAACACTAACCAGCCCAACACTAACCAGCCCAACACTAACCAGCCCAACACTACACTCTACCCTAACCAGCCCAACACTAACCAGCCCAACACTAACCAGCCCAACACTAACCAGCCCAACACTACACTCTACCCTAACCAGCCCAACACTAACCAGCCCAACACTAACCAGCCCAACACTAACCAGCCCAACACTACACTCTACCCTAACCAGCCCAACACTAACCAGCCCAACACTACACTCTACCCTAACCAGCCCAACACTAACCAGCCCAACACTACACTCTACCCTAACCAGCCCAACACTACACTCTACCCTAACCAGCCCAACACTAACCAGCCCAACACTAACCAGCCCAACACTAACCAGCCCAACACTACACTCTACCCTAACCAGCCCAACACTAACCAGCCCAACACTAACCAGCCCAACACTAACCAGCCCAACACTAACCAGCCCAACACTACACTCTACCCTAACCAGCCCAACACTAACCAGCCCAACACTACACTCTACCCTAACCAGCCCAACACTAACCAGCCCAACACTACCCTCTACCCTAACCAGCCCAACACTACACTCTACCCTAACCAGCCCAACACTACACTCTACCCTAACCAGCCCAACACTACACTCTACCCTAACCAGCCCAACACTAACCAGCCCAACACTAACCAGCCCAACACTAACCAGCCCAACACTAACCAGCCCTGCCTATCCAGTGACGTCTTTGGCATAAATCACTCCTGTTATCTTTCCATGTCAGCTTTCATTTGATTGAGAAGTGAAGAGTTTGCTCACTCCGATGTATTTTCTAATCTTTCTCATTGCTCTCTCTCTCTCTCTCTCTCTCTCTCTCTCTCTCTCTCTCTCTCTCTCTCTCTCTCTCTCTCTCTCTCTCTCTCTCTCTCTCTCTCTCTCTCTCTCGTTTGGAACAGATCCATTTCCCAGACCCTTTATCTGCAGCATAATCTCCTTCCCCTAACCACATAAGAAGGGTTCTAGAACCCTTCCAGAATCAGATCACAGCTTCCAGTACAGTCCCATAATCAGAGCAAGTAATCTATGAGTCATAGCCAAGTCTAACATTCCGAGCTGCCTATGATGACTTCAGCCCTTGATAAAAATCAAATAAATAAAAAAGAGATTACTTTGCCTTCATTGGTTTCCTCTTCTACCCAGATATCCAAATGGGATTTTTTGTTTTTTTTGTTCTTGGAGCCATGGACTGGGTACCCAAGAAACAAAATCCCCCTCCAACTCGCTCTCTCAGTATAGGTCGTGAGTACATTGAGTCACCTGATCAACTGTTAATTCCCGCAAAAATCGAATACATAAAACACCATGTTCAACTGATGATACTGTACCTCTCACAGGTATGCCTATCCTCAAACACACAGACAGCATTAATATACATAAATACTGATTTCACACCTAACTCCTCCTGCCAGCAGCATACCTCCCTGCATCCCACTGCCGGCTTGCCTCTGAAGCTAAGCAGGGCGATCCTGTTTGGTCCAGATGCTGCTGGAAGTGGTGTTGGAGGTCCAGTAGTGGGCCCTCTTCCCTCTGGTCTGTGGAGATCCCAATGCCCCAGGGCAGTGAATGGGGTAGTGGGGTGGTGGGTTGGGGTATAGTTGGGTGGTGGGTTGGGGTATAGTTGGGTAGTGGATTGGGGTATAGTGGCGTAGTGGGTTGGGGTATAGTGGGGTAGTGGATTGGGTTATAGTGGGGTAGTGGGTTGGGGTATAGTGGGGTAGTGGGTTGGGGTATAGTGGGTTGGGGTATAGTGGGGTAGTGGGTTGGTGTATAGTGGGGTAGTGGGTTGGGGTATAGTGGGGTAGTGGGTTGGGGTATAGTGGGTTGGGGTATAGTGGGGTAGTGGGTTGGTGTATAGTGGGGTAGTGGGTTGGGGTATAGTGGGGTAGTGGGTTGGGGTATAGTGGGGTAGTGGGTTGGGGTATAGTGGGTTGGGGTATAGTGGGTTGGGGTATAGTGGGGTAGTGGGTTGGTGTATAGTGGGGTAGTGGGTTGGGGTATAGTGGGGTAGTGGGTTGGGGTATAGTGGGTTGGGGTATAGTGGGGTAGTGGGTTGGTGTATAGTGGGGTAGTGGGTTGGGGTATAGTGGGGTAGTGGGTTGGGGTATAGTGGGGTAGTGGGTTGGGGTATAGTGGGGTAGTGGGTTGGGGTATAGTGGGTTGGGGTATAGTGGGGTAGTGGGTTGGTGTATAGTGGGGTAGTGGGTTGGGGTATAGTGGGGTAGTGGGTTGGGGTATAGTGGGTTGGGGTATAGTGGGGTAGTGGGTTGGGGTATAGTGGGGTAGTGGTTAGTGGTTGGGGGTTAGAATGAGCTAACACACACACACATACACAGTCCACAAATCGATGTGTAGAAGACGAATCCCTCTATGGCAGTGATATTTAAAGTCTGTGTCACAGGAAACTACAGTGGGATCGCCAAAATTAGGAACAAAAAAGGATTATTTTATGGCACAATATACAAATGTTTTTTTGCGATTTTTTTTAGGTAAAAATATATTAAAATTAAGGTTCTGTCATTTGTTTTGGGGTTCCCAGAAATTGTGGCAGAAAAAATGGGGTCCCTGCTGAAAAAGTTTAAATATCACTGGTCAGTTCAGGGATGGGCAACTTTGATGGGGGTGGGGGCCACACAAAAAATCTGAACTCACGAGGGGCCGCAGTGGCTCGCGGGTCTGCTTATGCACGTCCATACCCACACATGCAGTCAAAACCGGCCCTAGCCTTTTGGAGACCCTAAGTGACATTTTTGAGAAAAACATTTTAGCGTTCCCCCCCTCTTGACAGCATTTAAAAAAATGTTATTATGTCTGAGAGTTAATTTCCTGCAATTCTACACATTTTGCCATGGGGCTTCAAAAAAACAAGTTGCTGTTTTAAAGGGAGAACTTTGAGATTTTGACATTGAGGCTCTTTAACTTCCTCCCCAGAGTCAGGTGAACTCGTGGATACCATTTGTATATCTCTGTGTGCAGTTTGATGGAGCCTGGGGCTGTTACAGCAGCATTTGGGGTGAAACTGAAAGGACTAACTGGAAGCTGTGGTGCAGGGATCACAATAGAGTCCTCTGTCTGCCCGTAAAGCTCATCAATCGTCCCTAGCTCTCTCGTGACTCATCCCCACCACTAGCTGCTGTCAACTCCAAACAACAAAAGCAACAGAAATCCAAAAGATCAATTATTTCTCTCCGAGGATTAATGGCTGTCTACTCTGCTTCATTCCTCAGGCACACAAATGTCTGATGTCTATAGACGTGAGATAGTAGTAAAAGCCTATAAGAGGGTGTTCCCAAGGGGAGGAGTTGGGTTAATGAAGAGTCAGGGGGAGGACTAAGAAGCTCCCACCTCACTCGTTTTGTTCCACCTCTGTAACCCTTCAGAAGGATGGATGGACATCGGCTAATGCAGGGCTGACACAAGAGTGGGCCTCATTCTACATGTCCCTGGCTCTCCCCAACTCTCCATCACTCCCACACACCACCTCTCTCTTTCTCTACGTCTATCACACCCACCACCTCTCTCTTTCTCTCTCCGTCTCTCACACCCACCCCCTCTCTCTTTCTCTCCATCTCACACCCAACACCTCTCTCTTTCTCTCCGTCTCTCTCACCCACCCACCTCTCTCTTTCTCTCCGTCTCTCTCACCCACCCACCTCTCTCTTCCTCTCCATCTCTCACACCCACCACCTCTCTCTTTCTCTCCGTCTCTCACACCCACCACCTCTCTCTTTCTCTCCGTCTCTCACACCCACCACCTCTCTCTTTCTCTCCATCACTCACACCCACCACCTCTCTCTTTCTCTCTCCATCTCTCTCACCCACCACCTCTCTCTTTCTCTCCAGCTCTCTCACCCACCACCTCTCTCTTCCTCTCTCCATCTCTCTCACCCACCACCTCTCTCTTTCTCTCCAGCTCTCACCCACCACCTCTCTCTTTCTCTCCAGCTCTCTCACCCACCACCTCTCTCTTTCTCTCTCCATCTCTCTCACCCACCACCTCTCTCTTTCTCTCAATCTCTCACACCCACCACCTCTCTCTTTCTCTCCAGCTCTCACCCACCACCTCTCTCTTTCTCTCCGTCTTTCACACCCACCACCTCTCTCTTTCTCTCCATCACTCACACCCACCACCTCTCTCTTTCTCTCCGTCTCTCACACCCACCACCTCTCTCTTTCTCTCCGTCTCTCACACCCACCACCTCTCTCTTTCTCTCCATCACTCACACCCACCACCTCTCTCTTTCTCCCCATCTCACACCCACCACCTCTCTCTTTCTCTCAATCTCTCACACGCACCCACCTCTCTCTTTCTCTCCAGCTCTCACCCACCACCTCTCTCTTTCTCTCCGTCTCTCACACCCACCACCTCTCTCTTTCTCTCCATCACTCACACCCACCACCTCTCTCTTTCTCTCAATCTCTCACACCCACCCACCTCTCGCTTTCTCTCCGTCTCTCACACCCACCACCTCTCACTTTCTCTCCATCTCTCACACCCACCACCTCTCTCTTTCTCTCCATCACTCACCTCATACCCACCACCTCTCTCCTTCTCTCCATCACTCACACCCACCACCTCTCTCTTTCTCTCTCCATCTCTCACACCCACCACCTCTCTCTTTCTCTCCGTCTCTCACACCCACCACCTCTCTCTTTCTCTCCGTCTCTGACACCCACCATCTCTCTCTTTCTCTACGTCTCTCACACCTACCACCTCTCTTTCTCTCCATCTCTCACCTACCACCTCTCTCTTTCTCTCCGTCTCTCTCACCTACCACCTCTCTCTTTCTCTCCGTCTCTCACACCTACCACCTCTCTCTTTCTCTCCGTCTCTCACACCCACCACCTCTCTCTTTCTCTCCGTCTCTCTCACCTACCACCTCTCTCTTTCTCTCCGTCTCTCACACCCACCACCTCTCTCTTTCTCTCCGTCTCTCACACCCACCTCTCTCTTTCTCTCTCCATCTCTCACACCCACCACCTCTCTCTTTCTCTCCGTCTCTCTCACCTACCACCTCTCTCTTTCTCTCCGTCTCTCACACCTACCACCTCTCTCTTTCTCTCCATCTCACACCCACCACCTCTCGCTTTCTCTCTCCGTCTCTCACACCTACCACCTCTCTCTTTCTCTCCATCTCTCACCTACCACCTCTCTCTTTCTTTCCGTCTCTCTCACGTACCACCTCTCTCTTTCTCTCCATCTCTCACCTCACACCTCTCTCTTTCTCTCCATCTCACACCCACCCACCTCTCTCTCTCTCTCCGTCTCTCACACCTACCACCTCTCTCTTTCTCACTCCGTCTCTCACACCCACCACCTCTCTCTTTCTCTCCGTCTCTCTCACCCACCACCTCTCTCTTTCTCTCCATCTCTCTCACCCACCACCTCTCTCTTTCTCTCCGTCTCTCACACCTACCACCTCTCTCTTTCTCTCCGTCTCTCTCACCTCACACCTCTCTCTTTCTCTCCATCTCTCACTTACCACCTCTCTCTTTCTCTCCGTCTCTCACACCTACCACCTCTCTCTTTCTCTCTCCGTCTCTCACACCTACCAACTCTCTCTCTCTCTCCATCTCTCACCCACCACCTCTCTCTTTCTCTCCATCACTCACCTCACACCCACCACCTCTCTCTTTCTCTCCATCTCTCACCCACCACCTCTCTCTTTCTCTCCATCACTCACCTCACACCCACCACCTCTCTCTTTCTCTCCGTCTCTCACACCTACCAACTCTCTCTTTCTCTCATCTCTCACCCACCACCTCTCTCTTTCTCTCCATCTCTCACCCACCACCTCTCTCTTTCTCTCCATCACTCACCTCACACCCACCACCTCTCTCTTTCTCTCTCCGTCTCTCACACCCACCACCTCTCTCTTTCTCTCCCCATCTCTCTCACCGTTACTTTCCTCGCTCTCACCTCGCTACCTTGTTTTCCCTCCTTATCTCTAAGCTAAAGTGACATCTCTCCTGCAGACCCTCTCCCTCTCTCAGGCTGCAGAACACAGAGACGGCGTGCGCTGCCTGACGTCACGAGCTGTGAGGATGGCTGGTTAAGGAGAGAGAGAGAGAGAGAGAGAGAGAGAGAGAGAGAGAGAGAGAGAGAGAGAGAGAGAGAGAGAGAGAGAGGGAGAGAGAGAGAGAAAGAGAGAGAGAGAGAGAGAGAGAGAGAGAGAGAGATAGAGAGGTGTGTGTGTGTGTGTATGTGTGTGTGTGTGTGTGTGTGTGTGTGTGTGTGTGTGTGTGTGTGTGTGTGTGTGTGTGTGTGTGTGTGTGTGTGTGTGTGTGTGTGTGTGTGTGTGTGTGTGTGTGTGTGTGTGTGTGTGTGTAAGGGGAGGGGAGGGGAGGGGGTTGATTCAAGTAGCTCTTTGTTGTTATATAACCATACACGACTGCAGTTTTTTAAATAGATTTTTCCCTCTCTCTCTCTCATTGCAGCTGCTGCAGGCTTCTAAATATACAATACATACAAGTTGTATAACCCAAAAGGCATGAATAAAAAAACAAGAGTATGTAACTGTGTTGGTACGAAAGCAGGTTCATGTCACTAGGTCTCTGCTACAACACAGAGGCAGGATTTATCAGGATGGGGCAGTATATTCACAGCAGAGGCAGGATTTATCAGGATGGGCAGTATATTCACAGCAGAGGCAGGATTTATCAGGATGGGGAAGTATGTTCACAACATAGAGGCAGGATTTATCAGGATGGGGAAGTATGTTCACAACATAGAGGCAGGATTTATCAGGATGGGGCAGTATATTCACAGCAGAGGCAGGATTTATCAGGATGGGGCAGTATATTCACAACAGAGGCAGGATTTATCAGGATGGGGCAGTATATTCACAACATACTGAGGCAGGATTATCAGGATGGGGAAGTATGTTCACAACATAGAGGCAGGATTTTTCAGGATGGGGCAGTATATTCACAACAGAGGCAGGATTTATCAGGATGGGGCAGTATTTCACAACATACTGAGGCAAGATTTATCAGGATGGGGGAGTATATTCACAGCAGAGGCAGGATTTATCAGGATGGGGCAGTATATTCACAACATACTGAGGCAGGATTATCAGGATGGGGAAGTATGTTCACAACATAGAGGCAGGATTTTTCAGGATGGGGCAGTATATTCACAACAGAGGCAGGATTTATCAGGATGGGGCAGTATTTCACAACATACTGAGGCAAGATTTATCAGGATGGGGGAGTATATTCACAGCAGAGGCAGGATTTATCAGGATGGGGCAGTATATTCACAACATACTGAGGCAGGATTATCAGGATGGGGAAGTATGTTCACAACATAGAGGCAGGATTTTTCAGGATGGGGCAGTATATTCACAGCAGAGGCAGGATTTATCAGGATGGGGCAGTATTTCACAACATACTGAGGCAAGATTTATCAGGATGGGGGAGTATATTCACAGCAGAGGCAGGATTTATCAGGATGGGGCAGTATTTCACAATATACTGAGGCAGGATATATCAGGATGGGGAAGTATATTCACAGCAGAGGCAGGATTTATCAGGATGGGGCAGTATATTCACAGCAGAGGCAGGATTTATCAGGATGGGGCAGTATATTCACAGCAGAGGCAGGATTTATCAGGATGGGGCAGTATATTCACAACAGAGGCAGGATTAAGGATAAGGATGGAGTTTGAGGATTAGGATGGGGGTTGGGGTTGGGGATTGGGATGGGGGTTGGGGATTAGGATGGGGGTTGGGGATTAGGATGGGGGTTGGGGATTGGGATGAGGGTTGGGGCTGGGGATTAGGATGGGGCTGGGGATTAGGATGGGGGTTGGGGATTAGGATGGGGGTTGGGGATTAGGATGGGGGTTGGGGATTAGGACGGGGGTTGGGGATTAGGACGGGGGTTGGGGATTGGGATGGGGTTGGGGATAAGGATGGGGGTTGGGGATTAGGATGGGGGTTGGGGATTAGGATGGGGGTTGGGGATTAGGATGGGGGTTGGGGATTAGGATGGGGGTTGGGGATTAGGATGGGGGTTGGGTTTTAGGATGGGGGTTGGGGATTAGGATGGGGGTTGGGGATTAGGATGGGGATTGGGGCTGGGGATTAGGATGGGGGTTGGGGATTAGGACGGGGGTTGGGGATTAGGATGGGGGTTGGGGATTGGGATGGGGTTTGGGGATAAGGATGGGGGTTGGGGATTAGGATGGGGTTGGTGATAAGGGGAGGGGTTGGGGATTAGGATGGGGGTTGGGGATTAGGATGGGGGTTGGGGATTAGGATGGGGGTTGGGGATTAGGATGGGGGTTGGGTTTTAGGATGGGGGTTGGGGATTAGGATGGGGGTTGGGGATTAGGATGGGGGTTGGGGATTGGGATGGGGTTTGGGGATAAGGATGGGGGTTGGGGATTAGGATGGGGGTTGGGGATTAGGATGGGGGTTGGGGATTAGGATGGGGGTTGGGGATTAGGATGGGGATTAGGATGGGGATTGGGGCTGGGGATTAGGATGGGGGTTGGGGCATAATGAGAAGGATGGGGATTGGGGCTGGGGATTAGGATGGGGATTGGGGCTGGGGATTAGGATGGGGATTGGGGCATAATGAGAAGGATGGGGGTTGGGGCTGGGGATTAGGATGGGGGTTGGGGCATAATGAGAAGAATGGGGATTGGGGCTGGGGATTAGGATGGGGATTGGGGCTGGGGATTAGGATGGGGGTTGGGGCATAAGGATAAGGATGGGGGTTGGGGCTGGGGATTAGGATGGGGATTAGGATGGGGATTGGGGCTGGGGCTGGGGATTAGGATGGGGGTTGGGTTTTAGGATGGGGGTTGGGGATTAGGATGGGGGTTGGGGATTAGGATGGGGGTTGGGGCTGGGGATTAGGATGGGGGTTGGGGCATAATGAGAAGGATGGGGATTGGGGCTGGGGATTAGGATGGGGATTGGGGCTGGGGATTAGGATGGGGGTTGGGGCATAAGGATAAGGATGGGGGTTGGGGCTGGGGATTAGGATGGGGATTGGGGCTGGGGATTAGGGTGGGGGTTGCCTGGCTACCTTGATCCGGCAAAACGCTACGCTATGCGCACGGATGTTCTTCTCTGCAATGAGTCTGGATCTGGGTGCCTTCCCGACCCTTCACTGAATGCGAACACATTTGGGGCCGTCTGATTGGTCCAGAAACCGATGGGTTGGGTTGGGTTGGGCCAGAGCCTGAACACACGTAGGTGGGTAAAGTGTCATTTTGAAAATTCGTCATTGGCTTTGATTCTCTGATTGGTTGGTGATGATCCAATCACTGATGACTTCGTTTTTTACAACACCCTTCACCACAAACAACGTCAATGATGTCTCAGATTAAAGTATGTACTGATTGACAGAGCAGCTGAAGAATTTAGTGTGAGTCGTCAGGCTAGGATGAGGGCTCCCCTCCTCCTTCTCTGAGTCAGCCTTAATTTAGAGGGTGGAGCAAAAGCCCCCCTTCCCCTGACATTACCACCACCTGGTCCTAAAGCAACCTGCTAGACCAGGATTCCCAAAACCCGGTCCTGGGCCCCCTGTGTGACGTTTTCATCAACTCATCATCAAGCTTTGTGCTAGGGCAAAAACAAAAATGTGTGGGGGGGGGGCTGATTTTGGGAAATGTTGTGGTGCGGTTATCCGTGTTTCTTGATGTCAAATTATTCCCATTAATGCTCGCTATTGGTCTGTGGCCATTTATTTCGCATCAGGGATGCGACAGCAGTACCTTTGTAGCTAAGCCTAACCCTAACCCTTTTTCTAACCTTAACCTCATTCTCCTAACCTGCCACATAAATTATCCTAGCCTTCCACGTTAGTTATCCTAACCTGCCACATAAATTATCCTAGCCTTCCACGTTAGTTATCCTAACCTGCCACATAAATTATCCTAGCCTTCCACGTTAGTTATCCAAACCTGCCACATAATTTATCCTAGCCTTCCACGTTAGTAATCCTAACCTGCCACATAAATTATCCTAGCCTTCCACGTTAGTTATCCTAACCTGCCACATAATTTATCCTAGCCTTCCACGTTACTTATCCTAACCTGCCACATAAATTATCCTAGCCTTCCACGTTAGTTATCCTAACCTGCCACATAATTTATCCTAGCCTTCCACGTTAGTTATCCTAACCTGCTATGTAAACCAATGATCTGTGTCGAGAAACCATCAGTCTCAGAGCACTGGAACTGACCAATGGCAGGTATCAATGGACTGACCAATGGCAGGTATCAATGGACTGACCAATGGCAGGTATCAATGGACTGACCAATGGCAGGTATCAATGGACTGACCAATGGCAGGCACCAATGGACTGACCAATGGCAGGTATCAATGGACTGACCAATGGCAGGTATCAATGGACTGACCAATGGCAGGTATCAATGGACTGACCAATGGCAGGTATCAATGGACTGACCAATGGCAGGTATCAATGGACTGACCAATGGCAGGCACCAATGGACTGACCAATGGCAGGTATCAATGGACTGACCAATGGCAGGTATCAATGGACTGACCAATGGCAGGCATCAATGGACTGACCAATGGCAGGCATCAATGGACTGACCAATGGCAGGTATCAATGGACTGACCAATGGCAGGCACCAATGGACTGACCAATGGCAGGCACCAATGGACTGACCAATGGCAGGTATCAATGGACTGACCAATGGCAGGTATCAATGGACTGACCAATGGCAGGTATCAATGGACTGACCAATGGCAGGCACCAATGGACTGACCAATGGCAGGTATCAATGGACTGACCAATGGCAGGTATCAATGGACTGACCAATGGCAGGTATCAATGGACTGACCAATGGCAGGTATCAATGGACTGACCAATGGCAGGTATCAATGGACTGACCAATGGCAGGTATCAATGGACTGACCAATGGCAGGTATCAATGGACTGACTAATGGCAGGCACCAATGGACTGACTAATGACAGGTATCAATGGACTGACCAATGGTAGGTATCAATGGACTGACTAATGGCAGGTATCAACAGACTGACCAATGGCAGGTATCAATGGACTGACCAATGGCAGGTATCAATGGACTGACTAATGGCAGGCACCAATGGACTGACCAATGGCAGGTATCAATGGACTGACCAATGGCAAGCACCAATGGACTGACCAATGGCAAGCACCAATGGACTGACCAATGGCAGGCACCAATGGGCGTTTCCTAATATCAAACGCCCAGATTGGGGTCTCCAATTACACCACATTGGCCTATTGATTCATGTACATTTCATAATGACCTTAACCCTGGAGAACATGATTCATGTACATTACATACTGACTGGCTGCTAATACTACAGCCAGCTTCTGCAATGGACTCTGTGTCTGTGTTATTACAGTAACTCCTTAGTGACAACCTACCGTTCAACATTAGAGCTCCCTGTTCAAGGCAGTTATGCGATGCCCTCTATGGACTAGTAGTCTGTGACAGAGCATTTTCTCAGAGGTGGATTCAGTCAATCCCTATTGGCTTGTCTACTCATTAAGGTGAATAGCCTGATATGCTCTCCTCCCTCTCGGTTCTATTGATGTAATAGAGACCCAATATACTACTGGGCATCAGTTGAGCCTGTTGAGGGGAGGACGGCTCATAGTAAAGGCTGGAACGGAGCAAACGGGAATGGCATCAAACACCAAATCAAATCAAATGTATTTATTTATAAAGCCCTTCTTACATCAGCTGATATCTCAGTGCTGTACAGAAACCCAGCCCAAAACCCCAAACAGCAAGCAATGCAGGTGTAGAAGCACGGTGGCAAGGAAAAACTCCCTTGAAAGGCCAGAACCTAGGAAGAAACCTAGAGAGGAACCAGGCTCTGAGGGGTGGCCAGTCCTCTTCTGGCTGTGCCGGGTGGAGATTATAACAGAACATGGCCAAGATGTTCAAAATGTTCATAAATGACCAGCAGGGTCAAATAATAATAATAAACCATGTGTTTGATGTATTTGATACCATTCCACTGATTCTGCTCCAGCCACTACCACTAGCCCATCCTCCCCAATTAAGGGGTCACCAACCTCCTGTGATGGGTAGATTGTACATTCATGTTTGTTTGGTCAGGATAAGGATGAGAGATACGATAGACAGGCTACCACATTGGACATTCATCCCAGGCCAGGGACGACTACCCCATACTGACCTGACCATATCATCCACTATCTCAGCTCGTGTTTACACACCGAGTAGTCAATATCCTCATTCTGATTATATCAAGCCCCCATATGCATGTCTGAATAGTAATGCCACGGATACAAAGGGCTGAGTCCGATTCCCGAAATGGTGCAATACGGGTACTGCACCTTGGCACATTCTGCGACACGCCTCGTACAGAGTACCTGCTACGCCTTCCTTTCTGACGAGGTCGAGGAGGGTGCAGTGATACAGCATGGGCTGCTACAATGCCGGTTATCCTTGAGATGGAATTCAGAACCATTCCGACCATTCTAACACGCTACAGTCTGCATCCACTGCAATATGACAACCAAAGAACGTTCTAGAAGGATTTCTGCTACCACCCACGTTTCACGTTCCCAGGATCATATTTTACGGGCACATTGTATATTGCGCCAATCGATATAGGCTACAACGGGTCAGCTATAACGTTTTGCTTTATTCTTCTACACAGCGCGCGCTACTGACTTTGTGTGTGGTGCATAAATGTATTTCCTCACAATGTTAGATATAACTAATACAAATGGATCTTCGCGGGAAATTGTCTTGGTTAGAGATCAGTATCACACTCGGGGAATTGAGCCGTCCCTGCCTCCAACCATGTCACTCTTGAACAGTAGCTTAAAGTAAGGCTACAGTACCAGGGAATTGCTTGTTCTCTCTGGTGTCTACCCAAAAGCACATCATTTTTACACGAATATTCCACTGCCTCTCCTTGCCAATATTATCCATGTTTCCCATTTAATTCAGTGAGATCAAAAATTAAACAAACACGTTTCATCTCCAGAGCAAGATGATTGATCCGTTATCAGTCTCCATCATTGTTGCCATGCTGTCTAGCTGATTAAAATGCAACCTGGCAACAAAAAAGGCACCGCCCCAAGATCAAACAAGCATTCGGTTTTCCTTCATCTGACAGCATTATGCCACACTGACAACCACTTTATACTATAAGGCAATACGTGACCATAACTCAAAGTTTCAATAAACATGCCTTTAATTTAGATAACGAATGTGATGCAAACAATTGCTGGATTTTAAAATAAAACGGATATGTATTGTAGTAACCTATGGGCCTTGTCACTGCCAGTCACTTTCCCGAAAATGTAAATGGCATGATATATTGGCTATCCCTTGTCTTATTCAAGTTAAAGGTTTTGTCATAATAATGATCTTTCAAGGCATGTTTAATACATCGAATATGCATCTAATTAAATATGGAATACAATAAGCAGGCAACAATGATTGCCATAGGATACATCGCAATTACTATGTATGTAAATGTATATATCTTTTTCTTTTTTTTTTTTACGTGAGGAATTGACACTGTTAGTGGCGGATATTTATGATCGCTTATTAAACTCAGAAATATGATTCCAAAGCAGAACTTACCGACTTCATGGCTGCTGCCATATCATCATATCTCTCAGCCTGTTCGGCCAGCCTGGCTTTCTGCACCAGTTGCTCGCGATCTACCATTTTAGCTGTCGTTGATACAATGCTATTCTAGAATTGTTAAAGTTTTAAATAAAAGTATGTCACTTTCAGCAATACAGTGGAATGTTACCAGAGGTCCTCTTGCTGCAGCTGCTCCCTGCTGTCTGTGCGTGCGGACGGGACACTCCCTCCCCAACATTACCACTTTCCCTGGATTGCGTCAGCGCCAGAAAAAGGCGTGTAGATGTATAGTGATGTAACAATCCTTATTGGGAGCACAGTCAGTGCCTGATACTGGTTAACGAATAGGATTCTACCGTTAGAATCATACGCTGTAGTGGTATAGAGACTGTATGTTGTATTCTAAACCATTTAACCACACCCGATAATTGAACATTCGTAGACTAGAGAGAGCGTTATTCTCATACACATGCTGTGACAGGAGGTCTAGCGTAAAGACTTCCGTAGGGTCTTTATAGGGAGAACTTGTAGAGCCTAGGGTACCTTTCATGTTTAGTCACAATGTGATTTGATTAGAATAGCATGTTGCAGTAATTGACTAGCCTCTATGTCGAGCAGCAGAGTGCAGGTCTGATAGGCTACAGAACAAATCCACCAAGAGCCCATCATCATTCCTGGGTTCAAGCTGCTCTACCATGTCAGTCAGCCAGCCTGATCACAGTCTAACCACAGTCTAACCACAGCCCGACCACAACCTGACCACAACCTGACCACAACCTGACCACAACCTGACCACAACCTGACCACAGCCTGACCACAGTCTAACCACAGTCTAACCACAGCACTGACCACAGTCTAACCACAACCTGACCACAACCTGACCACAGCACTGACCACAACCTGACCACACCTGACCACAGTCTAACCACAACCTGACCACAGTCTAACCACAACCTGACCACAACATGACCACAACCTGACCACAACATGACCACAACCTGACCACAGCCTGACCACAGCACTGACCACAAGGTGACCACAGTCTAACCACAACATGACCACAACCTGACCACACCTGACCACACCTGACCACAACCTGACCACACCTGACCACAACCTGATCACAGTCTAACCACAGCCTGACCACAGTCTGACCACAGCCTGACCACAACCTGACCACAACATGACCACAACCTGACCACAGCCTAACCACAGCACTGACCACAGCTTAACCACAGCCTGACCACAACCTGACCACAGTCTGACCACAACCTGACCACAGCACTGACCACAGTCTGACCACAACCTGACCACAGCCTGACCACAGCACTGACCACAGCCTGACCACAGCACTGACCACAGCCTGACCACAGCACTGACCACAGCTTAACCACAGCCTGACCACAACCTGACCACAACCTGACCACAACCTGACCACAGCCTGACCACAACCTGACCACAACCTGACCACAACACTGACCACAACACTGACCACAACCTGACCACAACACTGACCACAACCTGACCACAACCTGACCACAGCCTGACCACAGTTTAACCACAGTTTAACCACAACCTGACCACTGACCTGGTTGAGTTACCTGGGTGGGTTACCTGGGTGGGTTACCTGGGTGGGTTACCTGGTTGAGTTACCTGGGTGGGTTACCTGGGTGGGTTACCTGGTTGAGTTACCTGGTTGAGTTACCTGGGTGGGTTACCTGGGTGGGTTACCTGGTTGAGTTACCTGGTTGAGTTACCTGGGTGGGTTACCTGGGTGGGTTACCTGGGTGGGTTATCTGGGTGGGTTACCTGGGTGGGTTACCTGGGTGGGTTATCTGGGTGAGTTACCTGGGAGAGTTACCTGGGTGGGTTACCTGGGTGGGTTACCTGGGTGAGTTATCTGGGTGAGTTACCTGGGTGAGTTACCTGGGTGAGTTACCTGGGTGGGTTACCTGGGTGAGTTATCTGGGTGAGTTACCTGGGTGGGTTACCTGGGTGGGTTACCCGGGTGGGTTATCTGGGTGGGTTACCTGGGTGGGTTACCTGGGTGGGTTATCTGGGTGAGTTACCTGGGAGAGTTACCTGGGTGGGTTACCTGGGTGGGTTACCTGGGTGAGTTACCTGGGTGGGTTACCTGGGTGAGTTACCTGGGTGGGTTACCTGGGAGAGTTACCTGGGTGGGTTACCTGGGTGGGTTACCTTGTAATCCAAGCAAGGCCCGGAGCGTTTTCATTAAGCCGATTCTGTTGCAAAACGTTTTTTGAACTGAAGCGAACGGAACGGGGAGGGACCTACCTGAACGAGAGTTGCAATTGGAAATGTGTTTTTCATAGAAACTCTCGCTTTGGACAAATGACACCTAGTGTGTACCTCCCGATCAGATTAGCTCTCGTAGAGTGACTGGTGGCTGATGGCCAAGACTGGGGAACCTCCAACATTACTACATGTCCAATACTAAACACAATATAAAGAGGCACAGGTAGACAATTGAAGAGGAGAACTGATTTCACAGTAAGGCTGTAGCTAAAGCTTAGATCATTTGCCATACTCTTCCTGAAATAGCACTGTGTGAGAGAGAGAGAGAGAGACAGACAGACAGAGAGAGAGAGAGAGAGAGGGGGGGAGATATAGAGAAAGGGGGGAAGAGAGAGAGAGAGAGGGGGGAGATATAGAGAAAGGGGTGAAGAGAGAGAGAGAGAGAGAGAGAGAGAGACAGAGAGAGAGAGAGGGGGGGGGGGGGTATAGAGAAAGGGGGGAAGAGAGAGAGAGAGCAAAGACTAGATAGTCCTTTCCAGAACCAGACATCAAAATACACACGGCAGACAGAATATAATGAGTCATCCTGGTCCACAAGAGAGGACATAAATGGAAGACTAGCTGGATAGGGTGACGATTTCCACATGAAAGGTGTCACATTTAAAAATAATTGAACCAAAATAACTACAATCCCGGAGCTTTGGAAGTCACCATGATCTGATTCCAGACATATGTCCACCTCGTCTCAGGAATAATACATTACAATTGATAAAAGTTGGGGGGAAAAACATGCCAAGAGGACTATGGTGTCATGTACATCTTAGTCCTCTTAGCATGAGAGAGAGAGAGAGTTGGTTTAAAGCTTTGGTTTTCTTCTGTTTATCAAATATCAAAACATGTGTGCAGTGTTTTATATATCATCTTTTTTTATTTATATATTTATGAAGTGCTTAATAGGAATAGATAATCATAATATTTAATAATATATTGTCATATGTTAATTTGTTTTCTTTCTTTCTTTTTAGATTTTTTTGTTGTTGTTGGTGTCTTCCTTCCATTTGGCATTGGGGTGAGCTGTTATTTACATAATGTTTACAAGTCCCGGGTTATGCCCACCCCGGCGGCCATCCTATTTGTTGGCAGTGGAGGTGGGAGTAGTTTGATTGCTCCCTGGCGGCGAATCGCTGCTCGAATCACGACAGTGAGCACGTGACGCCGGCGTCTTCAGAATGGTCACAGTTGTGTACATCCCAGGATATGTGTGAGCACTGCTGGAGCGAGGCCTCGGAGCCACTGCACTTCAGATTGTCCAGGAGGATGGTGCCGCTGCCGGGCCCGAAGTAGGCCTCCCCGCTCGCCGCAACAGCCTGCCCACAGCCCAGCTGGCGACACACCACCTGGGCATCTGGCATGTCCCAGGCGTCGTCACACACCGTACCCCATTTCGCCCCCGAGAAGATCTCCACCCGACCCTCGCAGTGGTGCTGCCCGCCCACCAACCTCACCATGCCTAGAGGGAAACAGAGGGTAGAAACAGTCACATATTCTGGAGCAAATTAACATTTAACACTAGAGACACATACCACACACCATGGCTGGTCCTGAGACATGAATGAAACACGATGCATTATGGAAGATGGCCTCTGAAAAGTGATGCCGTGAATGTGTGTTGACCTTTCACCTTAACTTGAACCAGGAACATGTAGCTAAACCTGAACAGGTAGAAGACTTACCTTCACTTGGTGGTCCAGTGGTGCGTGTTGTTTCTGTCATGGTGAAGCCTCTTACAGTTTGAACAGGCTGAAAGGCTGGAGAAGAAGAGGGAGATAGTATGAGGTTTCTGTTGTGTATGTTTCCCTGGGGAGCGGTCATCTACTTGAGAACAACTGTTGACCAGAGCCCTCAAAACATTGTTGTGAGTTATTCCATTGATCAGCTAATCAGTTATATTAGAAGATAACTGCTCTGGAAGTCTACTTTGTGATCCCCTTATCATCAGAGGTTCACTAAGATTCACCTGGTCTGCTCTGATAACTCTGACTTGATGAAGACCTTAGTCACAGGAAGGACATCTTTCTCTGACATGATGAAGACCTTAGTCACAGGAAGGACATCTTCCTCTGACATGATGAAGACCTTAGTCACAGGAAGGACATCTTCCTCTGACATGATGAAGACCTTAGTCACAGGAAGGACATCTTCCTCTGACATGATGAAGACCTTAGTCACAGGAAGGACATCTTCCTCTGACATGATGAAGACCTTAGTCACAGGAAGGGCGTCTTCCTCTCTTTTTATTCTTCTTTTCTCTATTGTGTCTTATTTAGTCTTTAAGAACGGTTTGGCCTGCAGGCTTCCAGAGAGGCTGATTACCCCCAGAGAGGCTGATTACCCCCAGAAAGGCTGATTACCCCCAAAAAGGCTGATTACCCCCAGAGAGGCTGATTACCCCCAGAGGCTGATTACCCCCAGAGAGGCTGATTACCCCAGAGAGGCTGATTACCCCAGAGAGGCTGATTACCCCATAGAGGCTGATTACCGCCAGAGAGGCTGATTACCCCATAGAGGCTGATTACCCCCAATGAGGCTGATTACCCCAGAGAGGCTGATTACCCCCAGAGAGGCTGATTACCCCAGAGAGGCTGATTACCCCAGAGAGGCTGATTACCCCCAGAGAGGCTGATTACCCCAGAGAGGCTGATTACCCCCAGAGAGGCTGATTACCCCCAGAGAAGCTGATTACCCCAGAGAGGCTGATTACCCCCAGAGAGGCTGATTACCCCCAGAGAGGCTGATTACCCCAGAGAGGCTGATTACCCCAGAGAGGCTGATTACCCCAGAGAGGCTGATTACCCCCAGAGAGGCTGATTACCCCAGAGAGGCTGATTACCCCAGAGAGGCTGATTACCCCATAGAGGCTGATTACTCCAGAGATGCTGAATACCCCAGAGAAGCTGAATACCCCAGAGAAGCTGAATACCCCCAGGGAGGCTGATTACCCCAGAGAGGCTGATTACCCCCAGAGAAGCTGAATACCCCAGAGAGGCTGATTACCCCCAGGGAGGCTGATTACCCCAGAGAGGCTGATTACCCCCAGAGAAGCTGAATACCCCAGAGAGGCTGATTACCCCCAGAGAGGCTGATTACCCCCAGAGAGGCTGATTACCCCCAGCGAGGCTGATTACCCCCAGCGAGGCTGATTTACCCCAGGGAGGCTGATTACCCCCAGAGAAGCTGAATACCCCAGAGAAGCTGAATACCCCAGAGAAGCTGAATACCCCATAGAGGCTGATTACCCCATAGAGGCTGATTACCCCAGAGAGGCTGAATACCCCATAGAGGCTGATTACCCCATAGAGGCTGATTACCCCATAGAGGCTGATTACCCCATAGAGGCTGATTACCCCAGAGAGGCTGAATACCCCAGAGAAGCTGAATACCCCAGAGAAGCTGAATACCCCATAGAGGCTGATTACCCCATAGAGGCTGATTACCCCAGAGAGGCTGAATACCCCATAGAGGCTGAATACCCCATAGAGGCTGATTACCCCATAGAGGCTGATTACCCCATAGAGGCTGATTACCCCAGAGAGGCTGAATACCCCAGAGAGGCTGAATACCCCATAGAGGCTGATTACCCCATAGAGGCTGATTACCCCAGAGAGGCTGAATACCCCAGAGAAGCTGAATACCCCAGAGAAGCTGAATACCCCATAGAGGCTGAATACCCCATAGAGGCTGATTACCCCATAGAGGCTGATTACCCCAGAGAGGCTGAATACCCCATAGAGGCTGATTACCCCATAGAGGCTGATTACCCCATAGAGGCTGATTACCCCAGAGAGGCTGAATACCCCATAGAGGCTGATTACCCCAGAGAGGCTGATTACCCCATAGAGGCTGATTACCCCATAGAGGCTGATTACCCCATCATTTAGTCAAATGTTCTATATTATTTTACTTGAGCTTTATAAACCTTTTTTTCTGAGAGTGTTTGACTTTTTGAGTGAATGAGTGAATGAGTGAGTCCCACTAGCTGTCTGGTTTGGAACCATGCTGGTGCACCTGAACAGCATGGGGTTAACGAGCTTCCACCTGCATAAAGCCTGCTGACGACGCCTGGGGAAAGAGGAGCTGCTACTGGTAGAGACCATTACCCTGCTCGGTAGAGGCAAACGACCTCGACCGCCGCTCTGAGTGAAGTAATGCTATGTTGTTCGATCGATTGACCGATTCAGCTTCTCTCTCTCTCTCTCGCCACTTCAAGCCACCCGGTGCGCTAAAGACGCAACATTGGGCGACAGGTAGCATAGCGGTTATTAAGAGCGTTGGGCCACTAACCGAATGGTTGCTGGTTTGAATCCCTGAGCCGACTAGGTGAAAAGTCTGTGCCCTTGAACAAGGCATTTAACGCCAAATACTCCTGTAAGTCGTTCTGGACAAGAGTGTCTGCTAAATGATGTAAAATGAGACCACGATGACTACCGCTCTTGGACCAGGCTGGCCCCGAACCAAATGTGAATGTGGGGCTTGTGTGTTCTGGTTGTAATATTGTGTAACTTACCCCCTTTTAACTAAAAGGGCAATATTAAAGAAGAACCTTAGATTTTTGACCTGTACCAGAATAATCAACCAAGGAAAATGCTGACAAGTGAGGACATTTTTGCTGGCCCTCACAAGGAAAACGTCAATTTTAGGGTTACGGTTTAGGCGTTAGTGTTGGTGTTGGGGTTAGGGAAAATAGGCGTTGAATGGAAATCAATTGTTGGTCCTCACAAGTACTGTCACGATCGTGTGGCGGATTGACGGACCAAAATGCAGCAGTTGGAAAATAAGCCATCTTCTTTTATTTTAAAAGATGACAAACAATAAACACGAAACACTTTAACAAAATAACAAAACGACCGTGAAGCTACAAACGTTGTGCACATACATACAGGCTACAAACGTTCTACATAGACAACACGAAAACATCACAGGAGACAATCACCCACAAACAAACAGTGAGAATGCCCTACCTAAATATGACTCTTAATTAGAGGCAAACGCAAACCACCTGCCTCTAATCAAGAGCCATACCAGGCAAACAAAACCAACATAGAAACAGATAACATAGACTGCCCACCCAAAACACATGCCCTGACCATAAACACATAAAAACAACATAAAACAGGTCAGGACTGTTACAGTACCCCCCCCTCAAGGTGCGCACGCCGGGCGCACCAGCACAAAGTCCAGGGGAGGGTCCGGGTGGGCAGTTGACCACGGTGGTGGTTCCGGCTCAGGACGCTGTCCCCATACCACCATAGTCACTCCCCTCTTCTGTCTACCCCTTCTAATGACCACCCTAACACTACCCTCCCCTAAATAAACGGCCAGCACCGGAACAAGGGGCAGCACCGGGACAATGGGCAGCACCGGGACAAGGGGTAGCACCGGGACAAGGGGCAGCACCGGAACAAGGGGCAGCACCAGGATAAGGACCAGCACCGGAATAAGGGACAGCACCGGGACAAGGGGCAGCACCGGGACAAGGGGCAGCACCGGGACAAGGGGCAGCACCGGGACAAGGGGCAGCACCGGGACAAGGGGCAGCACCGGGACAAGGGGCAACACCGGGACAAGGGGCAGATCCCGGCTGAAGGACTCTGGCAGGTCCTGTTTGGACGGCTCTGGCAGGTCCTGGCTGGACGGCTCTGGCAGGTCCATGCAGGCTGACGGCTCTCGACACTCATGGCAGACTGACGGCTCTCTACGCTCATGGCAGGCTGACGGCTCTCGACGCTCATGGCAGGCTGACGGCTCTCGACGCTCATGGCAGGCTGACGGCTCTCGACGCTCATGGCAGGCTGACGGCTCTGGCTGCTCATGGCAGGCTGACGGCTCTGGCTGCTCATGGCTCTCTGACGGCTCTGGCTGCTCATGGCTCTCTGACGGCTCTGGCTGCTCATGGCTCTCTGACGGCTCTGGCTGCTCATGGCTCTCTGACGGCTCTGGCTGCTCATGGCTCTCTGACGGCTCTAGCAGATCCTGTCTGGTTGGCGGCTCTGGCAGATCCTGTCTGGTTGGCGGCTCTGGCATATCCTGTCTGGTTGGCGGCTCTGGCAGATCCTGTCTGGTTGGCGGCTCTGGCAGATCCTGTCTGGTTGGCGGCTCTGGCAGATCCTGTCTGGCTGACGGCTCTAGCGGCTCCTGTCTGGCTGACGGCTCTAGCGGCTCCTGTCTGGCGGATGGCTCTGTAGGCTCATGGCAGACGGGCGGCTTTGCAGGCTCATGGCAGACGGGCGGCTTTGCAGGCTCATGGCAGACGGATGGCTCAGACGGCGCTGGGGAGACGGATGGCTCAGATGGCGCTGGAGAGACGGATGGCTCAGATGGCGCTGGGGAGACGGATGGCTCAGATGGCGCTGGGGAGACGGATGGCTCAGATGGCGCTGGGGAGACGGATGGCTCAGATGGCGCTGGGGAGACAGATAGCTCTGTAGGGAGGAGAAGGAGAGACAGCCTGGTGCGTGGTCTAGGCACCGGCTGCGCTGGAGAGGAGGAAACAGCAGGAGAGAGAACCCGGAGAGACAGCCTGGTACGGGGGGCTGCCACCGGAGGACTGGTACATGGAGGTGGCACCGGGTCTACCGGACCGTGAAGGAGGACACGTGCTCTTGAGCACCGAGCCTCCCCAACCCTACCAGGTTGAATGGACCCCGTAGCCCTGCCAGTGCGGCGAGGTGGAAAAGCCCGCACTGGGCTATGCAGGCGAACCGGGGACACCACCTGTAAGGCTGGTGCCATGTACACCGGCCCGAGGAGACGTACTGGAGACCAGCTACGTTGGGCCGGCTTCATGGCACCCGGCTCGATGCCCAACCTAGCCCTCCCAGTGCGGCAAGGTGGAATAGCCCGCACTGGGCTAAGCACGCGTACTGGGGACACCGTGCGCTTTACCGCATAACACGGTGTCTTACCAGTACGACGCCTTCTACCTCCACGGTAAGCACGGGGAGTTTGCTCGGGTATCTTACCCGGCTTTGCCACACTCCTCGTGTGCCCCCCCCCAAGAAATTTTTTGGTCTGACTCACGGGCTCCCAACCGCGTCGTCGCGCTGCCTCCTCATACCAGCGCCGCTCAGCCTTCGCTGCTTCCAATTCCTCCTTTGGACGGCGATATTCCCCTGGTTGAGCCCAAGGTCCTCTACCGTCCAAGATCTCCTCCCAAGTCCAGAAGTTCTTGTTGCTCCGTCGAGCATTCCCATACCGCTTGGTCACATTTTGTTGGTGGGTGATTCTGTTACGATCGTGTGGCGGATTGACGGACCAAAATGCAGCAGTTGGAAAATAAGCCATCTTCTTTTATTTTAAAAGATGACAAACAATAAACACGAAACACTTTAACAAAATAACAAAACGACCGTGAAGCTACAAACGTTGTGCACATACATACAGGCTACAAACGTTCTACATAGACAACACGAAAACATCACAGGAGACAATCACCCACAAACAAACAGTGAGAATGCCCTACCTAAATATGACTCTTAATTAGAGGCAAACGCAAACCACCTGCCTCTAATCAAGAGCCATACCAGGCAAACAAAACCAACATAGAAACAGATAACATAGACTGCCCACCCAAAACACATGCCCTGACCATAAACACATAAAAACAACATAAAACAGGTCAGGACTGTTACAAGTACAGTAAAACCAAACGTGTGTTTACTTCACTGTGTACATAGTAGAGCAGGGGTGTCAAAGTCAAATGGACGGAGGGCCAAATAAAAAATTTAGCTACAAGCCGAGGGCCGGACTGTTCGAATGTTCATTGAAATTTTTTTAAATGACGCATATAGTCTAGTGAACCTAATTGAACCTACTGAAAACCTAACAAATATATTCCAATATGATCAGATAAATAAAGCAATATTTTCTTATGGCTCTGTCAGTAATCTTTAATTTTCAACAGACACAAAAGACAAATTTCCTTTATATAAAAATCCCCATAACATGAACATTAAATGAAAGAAACCGGTATTCAAGGCACCATCAGTAGCCTATATTTTCTATTTTAGCAAAAGTGGGCTAAATTTACTTCAAAGAAAAAAACAATAATAGCAATTTTCTATCATCCACTCAACTGAAATATTTTTAAAATATAATTGGATTGAAATACAATAAAATAAAGTGCAAAAATCTATTAATCAAAAACAACACTTTGTTTAAGGAGAAGTAACATGCAGTGAAAACAAATATTAAACTTGAACTTTTAAACTTGAACTGAGTAAAAACTCTAAATATGTGATTGCACAGTAATGTTCACTTGTTTGAGGTTGAGGGTGATACTTGGTGGTGTCCCATCTTTTCCACAAGTTCATCAATGTTCGGGGTAAGGCTCTGAGCTGAGGAAATCCTCAGAATTGAGTGGAGGTGTTCAGCAGTAAGTCGACTTCTGTGTGATGTTTTGTTCAGGTTCATCAAAGAAAACAGTTGTTCACACAGGTATGTGCTGCCAAACATAGACAACGTTTGAGCAGCCTGGATGCGCAGCTGGGGCATTGTGTCGGGGAGGAAACGGGCGAACTCCGCAGCACCCACTGCCGCATATTTTGCCCTCAGTGCATCATTGCATTGGAGGTCAATCAACTCCATTTGGAGGTTTGGTGGTGAGCTTTCCACGTCAACAGCAAATGGGTTACCGAGCAGTTCCAACCTGCTTTTTTGTGCTTCAAAGTCAGCAAATCGGCGTCGAAAGTCAGCGGCAAGCATACCTATTTTATCAGCCAACTGTGCGCTCGGGAACGCACTGGTAGAGAGCTTCTCTTTCATGGTCTGGCAGCTGGGAAAGTGGCTCAAATTTTCTTTCCGCATCTGCGTCTCCCACAGAGTCAGTTTGGTTTTAAATGCCTTCACTGTACTGTACATATCAGAGATGACATGATCCCGACCCTGCAGCTGCAAGTTCATTGCATTCAGATGACTCGTAATGTCACACAGAAAAGCCATTTCACACAGAAACATTTCGTCTCGGAGTTGTGTTGTGTCTTTCCCTTTGCTGTCCAAGAACAGACAAATCTCCTCACGAAGCTCGAAACATCTTTGAAGCACCTTTCCCTGGCTTAGCCATCGCACCTCTGTGTGATAAGGCAAATCACCATGCTCCGTTTCTAACTCCGTCAGAAATGCCTTGAACTGGCGGTGATTCAAACCTTTGGCTCTGATAAAGTTAACTGTGCGCGTGATGATGCTCATTACATGCTCCATTTTCAAGGCTTTACCGCACAACGCTTCCTGGTGTATGATACAATGATAAGCTGTCAGCTCACCTGTTGCGTTTTCCTCTTGCATCTTTTCCCGTATCTTCGCCACCAGTCCGCTCCTGTGTCCACACATCGCAGGTGCTCCGTCGGTTGTCAAACCCACGAGTTTTTCCCAAGGCAGCTCCATCTCATTTACACATCTTGACACCTCTTCATACAAATCATGCCCCGTAGTTGTGCCATGCATAGGACGTAAAGCCAAAAACTCCTCTGTCACGCTTAGGCTGGAGTCCACTCCGCGGATGAAAATTGACAACTGGGCAATGTCAGAAATGTCGGTGCTCTCATCCACAGCCAAGGAATATGCAATGAAATCTTTTCCCTTTTTCACAAGCTGCTCTTTTAGATTGATGGACAACTGGTCTACTCTCTCGGCAATGGTGTTTCTGCTCAGACTCACATTTAAAAAGAGTTGCCTTTTTTCTGGGCAAACTTCGTCACAAACTTTAATCATGCAGTTTTTGATGAAATCCCCCTCCGTAAATGGCCGGGCTGATTTAGCGATCTCTTCTGCCAAAATAAAACTGGCCTTGACAGCAGCCTGGCCTTGTGATTTGGCTTTTTTGAACAGAGCCTGTCGAGATTTGAGGCCTCGTTTTAATTCCTCTGCCTTTTGTAGCCTTTGTTCCATGTCCATATTCTTGTTTTTGTCCGCGTGTTTCGTTTCATAATGTCGTCTCAGATTATACTCTTTCAGTACCGCCACACTTTCTCCACACAGAAGACACACAGGTTTTCCAGCTACCTCCGTGAACATATACTCCGACTCCCACCTTGTTTGAAACCCCCGGTTCTCAGTGTCCACCTTCCGTTTTGCCATTTTTGATGGGTATCTGAAAGTTAATTTTACTGTGATGCTGACGACTGCTGTGCCAATAAATATTGAAATGAAGCAGCCTACTGCTCGGTGCGTCACCGTTGCATTGTGGGAAATGTAGTATTGGTGCGTGTAAAAGATCTGCGGGCTGCCGGCTTGCTGCGGTCTGCGGGCCGGTTCTAATAATAAATCAAGATCATCCCAGGGGCCGTAAAAAACCTTCTCGCGGGCCGGATGTGGCCCGCGGGCCTTGACTCTGACATATGTGTAGTAGAGCCTGGTCACAGTGTGCGCCTGTTTGGAACTTAGAGGGTGTGTAATTACTGAGTGACATGCTAATCAATACAAATTCTGAGCAAATTCCAGCCACTGTGGCTCTAAATCGAGGCTGGAGAGGCTGCGACCTCCTACAGTTGTATTAGATGGGACTTTGATGAATGGCGAAAAGCGGCAATCAAAATAAATGTATCACGTCAGACGTATTGTTTTTGTCACGACCAATTGAGTTCCGGTATTTACAGTTTATGTGAAAACCATTTCTAAGAAGCGTACTTTGAGATTTTTCCAAACTTTAAATCTCTTGCGCTGGTCGCACTTTGAAGTCCACAATGTAGAGGGGACGTCAAGGGTTATGCTAGATGGTGATGAATAGAGATCAGCCAATTACAACCAGCAGTTGCTTTCATCCACTCCTGTCATAGGCTTCCATTCAATAGAATTTTAAACTCCATTCTGAGGAGCTGTGAAACCAGACGGTTGGAGACGGCTGGTGGACAACATTACTCAGTCTACTAGTACTACTACTAGTACTACTACTACTACTACTACTACTACTACTACTACTACTACTACTAGTAGTACTACTACTACTACTGCTACTACTAGTACTACTACAACTACTACTAGTACTACTACAACTACTACTACTACTACTACTACTACTACTACTACTACTACTACTACTACTACTACTACTACTACTACTAGTACTACTACTACTACTACTACTACTAGTACTACTACAACTACTACTACTACTACTACTACTACTACTAGTACTACTACTACTACTACTACTACTACTACTACTAGTACTACTACTACTGCTACTACTACTACTACTACTACTACTACTGCTACTACTACTACTACTACTACTACTACTACCACTACTACTACTACTATTACTACTACTACTACCACTACTGCTACTGCTACTACTACTGCTACTACTACTACTACTACTACTAGTACTAGTACTAGTACTAGTACTAGTACTACTACTACTACTACTAGTACTATTACTAGTACTACTACTACTACTACTACTACTATTACTACTGCTACTACTACTACTACTACTACTACTACTACTATTACTACAACATTACTCAGTCTACTAGTACTACTACTAGTACTACTACTACTACTCAGCCCTGCCTGCAGCTGATCAAAGATAGATATCTGATTCACATCGGACAAAGAAGTTATATTGCCATAGTCCCAGGCAGTCTTACGTGCACAGATAACACCAGCGTCTTCATGATGCCCACAGTTGTGCTGTCCCCAGCCCAGGTTGAAACAATTCTCCAGTTTTATTTCACTGCCCGTACAGTCCACGTTGTCCAGCAAGATGGGGCCCGAGCCGTAGCCGAAGAAGGCCAGGATCTTGGCGGCGATGGCGGGACCACATCCCAGCTGCCTACACACCACATGGGCGTTAGGCAGCCCCCAGTCGTCGTCACACACCGTGCCCCACTGGTTGTTGTGGAACACCTCCACGCGACCCTGGCAGCTGCTGTTACCGTTCACCACGCGGATGATGGGACGCTCTGGAGGAGACACACAGAGAGGAGAGAGATTTATTAGGTAAAGGTGTTCCTATGCTTCCTTGTTGCACAATGGCTTTAATCTAGAAATGGGTTAGAGCTCTGAATGCTGATTGGCTGACAGCCGTGGTATATCAGACCGTATACCACGGGTATGACAACACATGTATTTTTACAGCTCGAATTACGTCGATAACCAGTTTATAATAGCAACAAGGCACGAGGGGGTGTTGTGTATAGCCAATATACTACGGCTAAGGGGTGTGTCCAGGCGCGATCCGTCGTGCCTCAGAACAGCCCCTTAGCCGTGGTTTATTGGCCATACACAACACCCCCTCGTGCCTTATTGCTTAAATAATAAGCCAGTATTATAAAAACAGATATATCTGTTTAGAGTACATTAGCTAGAGATAATTCCCTTTCATTTATCACATTTATCACATGGGGGGGGGGGGCACAACATCACCACTACCTTTGGTTGTCATAGCAACCGTTGTCGTTGTCATAGTAGTTGTAGTAGTGGTCTTGACTGGTTCTGTTCGGTCGGTCACTAGAATAAGACGAGCAATGCATTAGAATCAGAATTGACGAGTCGGTCTACACGAGCAAGCTGATGCCTACAGTAGACAGCAGAGGGTGTCCCATCCTCTGTGAGGAGAGAGGGGGTGGGGTCGAATTAGGAATTAGAATACCAGAATGGACATTAACCTTCTCATGCTAGTATAAAAGGTCAGGCATTTTGGTCAGGGAATGGGTCAACCTTGGTTTGCCAGGGCTGTGATAAAATATTGTGTAAAACAATTACATTTGAAGAGTGTGTCTGCACTGTGTGTTTGTTAGCTAGCTAGCCAGACAGTTTTAGAGGAATGATTCTATAAATGGATCAAATGAACTACCCATATGCCAACATTCAATTCAAACAATACAGTCAATCCACAGCTTAGACAAGGTGTAAATGCAAATACTGATATTGTATCATATAATTTCACTCACAGCTTGGAAAATTATTTAACATTTTTAATTATGGTCTTTTTAAATATATTTTAAAGGTTATTTTACAGAAAATTGTCACAAAACCCATAAAAGCTGTGTTTATAATATGACACTATTTTAGGTTGACTATAATTCTGATACCCATCACATGCCTTAATTTTATTTTCCTGCATTAGTCAAATCGGGAAATGCATCACTTCCTGCCTCTACTGCATTCAGTCCAATTAGACTGACCAAAATGGCTGCCATTTTCACCATGTTCTGGAACTTTGAGGGTTTAGGAAGTTCTGTAGCCCCTCTAGCAATTTAATAGGATCTCTATGGGGGTGACTTCATTTACTTGCTCCATCACCACCATGTATTGAGTGGCACCGCTGTCTCAGATTTAGAGAAATTTAGAGATGAAACAGCACCCTCTACTGGTCATGGGATAGAGGTGCAGGTGGAGCAGTGTGGTCTGATGGGGACCACACTATTATTACATTATAATACTAAAGCTAAATAATTGCCTGCAATGCTGGCAGTCTGGAAGAATCCCCTTCCCATGGGCATTGTGGCAGTGTTCTTGGGAGGAACTGTGGTGGAGCCTGAACCTACACAGAGAGAAAAAAACAGGAATAGCAGACATAGTATTAAAGACATTGGCAACATGAATTACAGAGAGAGAGAGAGAGAAAGAGAGATACACAAACACAAACACACCCCACAGAGCCCCAGGACAACAGCACAATTAGACCCAACCAAATCATGAGAAAACAAATAGATAATTACTTGACACATTGGAAAGAATTAACAAAAAAACAGAGCAAACTAGAATGCTATTTGGCCCTAAACAGAGAGTATACAGTGGCAGAATACCTAACCACTGTGACTGACCCAAACTTAAGGAAAGCTTTGACTATGTACAGACTCAGTGAGCATAGCCTTGCTATTGAGAAAGGCCGCCGTAGGCAGACATGGCTCTCAAGAGAAGACAGGCTATGTGCTCACTGCCCACAAAATGAGGTGGAAACTGAGCTGCACTTCCTAACCTCCTGCCCAATGTATGACCATATTAGAGACACATATTTCCCTCAGATCACACAGATCCACAAAGAATTCGAAAACAAATCCAATATTGATAAACTCCCATATCTACTGGGTGAAATTCCACAGTGTGCCATCACAGCAGCAAGATTTGTGACCTGTTGCCACCAGAAAAGGGCAACCAGTGAAGAACAAACACCATTGTAAATACAACCCATATTTATGTTTATTTATTTTAACTTGTGTGCTTTAACCATTTGTACATTGTTACAACACTGCATATATATAATATGACATTTGTAATGTCTTTATTGTTTTGAAACTTCTGTATGTGTAATGTTTACTGTTCATTTTTATTGTTTATTTGACTTTTGTATATTATCTACCTCACTTGCTTTGGCAATGTTAACACATGTTTCCCATGCCAATAAAGCCCCTTGAATTGAATTGAATTGAATTGATACAGGGAGAGAGAGAAAGACAGACAGACAGAGAGAGATATAGGGTGAGGGAGACATTGTTTGTTGTTGAATTGAATGTAAAGAGAGAGAGAGACTGAGAGAGATACAGGGAGAGAGAAAAAGACAGAGAGAGAGAGAGAGAAACAGAGAGACTGAGAGAGATACAGGGAGAGAGAGAAAGACAGAGAGAGAGAGAGAGAGAGAGAGAGAGAGAGAGAGAGAGAGAGAGAGAGAAAGAAAGAAAGACTGAGTGAGGTACAGGGAGAGAGAGAAAGACAGAGAGAGAGAAACAGAGAGAGACTGAGAGAGATACAGGGAGAGAGAGAGAAAGACAGAGAGAGAAACAGAGAGAGACTGAGAGAGATACAGGGAGAGAGAGAGAAAGACAGAGAGAGAGAGAAACAGAGAGAGACAGAAACAGCTTGTCACCTGAACAGATAACTCCAGCATCCTCATGATGTCCACAGTTGTGTATCCCCCATCCCAGGCTGTAGCATTTACTCAGCTGCTTCTCGTAGCCAATACAGTTGACGTTGTCCAGTAGAATCAGTCCTGTGCCGTAACCAAAGTAGGCGTTGGTGGTGGAAGAAAGAGCGTGGCCACAGCCAATCTGCTGACACACCACCTCTGCGTCTCTCCTACCCCAGTCGTCATCACACACCGTCCCCCAGCTGCCCTGGTTGAAGATCTCCACTCGTCCCTGGCAGTAGTCCAGTCCACCAACTAACCGGATCCTACCATCTCCTAAAATATACGGGGAGGGCGGGAATCATCAGCATTCCATGTAAACTATATTTGCAAAAGTATGTGGACACCCCTTCAAATGAGTGGATTCGGCTATTTCAGCCACACCTCTCTCTCTCTCTCTCTCTCTCTCTCTCTCTCTCTCTCTCTCTCTCTCTCTCTCTCTCTCTCTCTCTCTCTCTCTCTCTCTCTCTCTCTCTCTTTGCTGACAGGTGTATACAGTCAAGCACACCGCCATGCAATCTCCATAGCCCAACAGTGGCAGTAGAATGGCCCGTACTGAAGAGCTCAGTGATTTTCAAAAATCAAATCATATTTGAATTGTCACATGCACATATTTAGCAGATGTTATTGCGGGTGTAGCAAAATGCTTGTGTTCCTAGCTCCAACAATGCAGTAGTATCTAACAATTCACAACAATACACACATTTAAAAGTAAAAGAATGGCCTTAATAAGTATATAAATATTAGATTGAGCAATATCGGAGGGGCATTTACTAAAATACAGTAGAATATAATACAGTATATACATATGAGATGAGTAACGCAGCATGTAAACATTATTAAAGTGACTAGTGTTCCATTATTAAAGTGGCCAGTGATTCCATGTCTATGTCTATAAGGCAGCAGCCTCTAAGGTGCAGGGTTGAGTAACCGGGTGGAGGACGGCTAGTGATGGCTGTTTAACAGTCTGATGTCCTTGAGATTCTTTTTGGCCTTCCTGTGACATCGGGTGCTGTAGGTGTCCTGGAGGGCAGGTAGTTTGCCCACGGGGATGCGTTGTGCAGACCTCACTACCCTCTGGAGAGCCTTACGGTTGTGGGCGGTATAGTTGCCGTACCAGGCGGTGATACAGCCCGACAGGATGCTCTCAATTGCGCATCTGTAAAAGTTTGTGAGGGTTTTAGGGGCCAAGACAAGTTTCTTCAACATCCTAAGGTTGAAGAGGCGCTGTTGCGCCTTCTTCACCACACTGTCTGTGTGGGTGGACTATTTCAGATTGTCAGTGATGTGTACGCCGAGGAACTTGAAGCTTTCCACCTTCTCCCCTGCAGTCCCATCGATATAGGGGCGTGCTCCCTCTGCTGTTTCCTGATGTCCAAAATCAGCTCCTTAGTTTTGTTGACGTTGAGTGAAAGGTTATTTTCCTGGGACCCGTCTCCCAGTGCCCTCACCCCCTCCCTGTAGGCTGTCTCGTCATTGTTGGTAATCAGGCCCTAGAACCATGGCTCAGGACTACGTGTCCTGATGACTCCTTGTGTCCCCTGTCCACCTGGTTGTGCTGCTGCTCCGGTTTCGCCTGTTCTGCCTGCGGCTGTGAAGCCATGGCCTGTTCGCTGGACATGCTGCCTTGTCCCGGACCTGCTGTTTTCGACTCTTTCTCTCTACCACACCTGCTGTCTCTAACTCTGAATGATCGGCTATGAAAAGCCAACTGACATTTACTCCTGAGGTGCTGACCTGTTGCACCCTCTACAACCACTGTGATCATTATTATCTGACCCTGCTGGTCATCTATGAACATTTTAACATCTTGGCCATGTTCTGTTATAATCTCCACCCAGCACAGCCAGAAGAGGACTGGCCAACCCTCAGAGCCTGGTCACTCTCTAGGTTTCTTCCTAGGGAGTTTTTCCTAGCCACCGTGCCTCTACTTCTGCATTGCTTGATGTTTGGAGTTTAAGGCTGGGTTTCTATACAGCACTTTGTGACATCGGCTGATGTAAAAAAGGGCTGTATAAATAAACGTGATTGATTGATATGTCTGTGAGTTGTTATGCCTGAGATTTGTCTGTAACATTGTTCTCCCATGCTGCTGTCTTAGTTCCGTTCCAGGTCTCTATTGAAAAAGGATTTTATCTCAATGACACTACCTCGATAAATAAAGGTTACATTTAAAAAATGGGGGCTTAAAATCCTTAATAGAATATCGCTCCATTTCACTATGGTAGCATTTACACAGGCAGCCAAATTCTGATATGTTGCTCAATTATTGTCTAAAGTGCTGATCTGATTGGTCAAAAGACCAGTAAGTGGGAAAAGATCAGAAATGGGTTGCCTGTGTAATCGCAGACGTTTTAGTTTGGATTCCGGGCTATATTTATCGGGCCCTTGTGAGCGTGTTGTCTTCCATGAACTTCTACAGTTCTACAAACCTGGTTGTGACTGAAGACAAACGGACTTCACCTTTTCCCTTATTAAAGCAGTTTATACAGTGAATTAAACAAACCCTTCTTCAAACTATTTTATGTACATCATTTGACTGAAATTAGAGAGAAAGAAATGAACTGGATCACTTACTTAAACCTGAGTTTCTCCTAGATGAAGTGGTGGCCTCACCGACGCGCCGTGACTTCACCACTGTTGGAACTAAGGAGAGATGAGACAGAGTTAGTAAAATAATACATTATTTTATTAGTGAGTCAACCAGGGATGTGTCCTTGTCACGCATTGACATCACATGAAATCTTTAGAAATTGTAAGGACCCTTCCTATACAAAACATAATTAGAAGAGTAATACACTAGAGACTCATCTCTGGACCTCAAAGACAGTTCAACGTCTTTTCATTGTTCTCCTCTAGTCCTCTCGTCAGACCTGGGACACCAGGTGGGTGCAATAAATAATCAGGTTTTAGCGGTTTTACACATACATGTTATTCAATCATTGCATCCACACTACTCGTCTGCGTAGCCAGGCGCTAAAATATAACTTGGTTCTATTTGTGGCGCTTGATGCGTTGCAAGTCCCGCCTCTCCAATCTCCTCATTGGTTTTTAGGAGCATATACCCACGTGGGTGATTGAAAGATGAACTGAGGTCCACACTTCAGTCTAGTCGGTTGTAGTAATGCACCTTAAAGTTAAAGTCCGAAGAAAAAGAAGCCTGAAGGAGGAGAGATGACTAGAAACGTATTCGGTTTACCATTTTATCTGTGGATTAGTTGTCGGAGTAGAGGACCTTGTGCATTTCAGGTAAAATAACAACCCAATGTTTATATCCCAGGACAAATTAGCTAGCAACAGCAAGCTAGCTAGCTAAATTGCCATAAATGTTTGCTTATCGACCTCTCCCCAAATTAATATAATTGGTTCAGAGTTAGTTTTGAAATTTCCACCTGCGTGTCCTGATCACTTCTGGGGAACAAAATCAACATGTGCGAGATGGTGTACGCAGACACACGCGAACGTGCAGTCTGCTCAGCATGTAAGAGTTACATACCTCTGGACTGGAGTATTATAAATATACCTCAATGAGCCTTACCTTTGCATGTGACCGATATATCCTCGTAGTGGTAACAGTTATGGATTCCCCAGCCCAGACTGCCACACTGTCCCAGGTCTGTCTCCCCTCCTTTACAGTCTACGTTGTCCAACAAGATGGGCCCCAAGCCCCGGCCGTACTCTTTGATGCTGCCCACCGCCACAGCCAGGCCACAGGCCAGCTGCCGACACACCACATTGGCATCTACCATGTCCCAGTCGTCATCACACACCGTACCCCACGTTCCGTTGTGCCACACTTCCACACGCCCCTCACACCGGTCACGCCCGTTCACCAGACGCACTGCAGAGACGAGACAATACATCACTAGACACACTGCAGAGGAGAGACAATACATCACTAGACCCACTGCAGAGGAGAGACAATACATCACTAGACCCACTGCAGAGGAGAGACAATACATCACTAGACCCACTGCAGAGGAGAGACAATACATCACTAGACACACTGCAGAGGAGAGACAATACATCACTAGACCCACTGCAGAGGAGAGACAATACATCACTAGACCCACTGCAGAGGAGAGACAATACATCACTAGACCCACTGCAGAGGAGAGACAATACATCACTAGACCCACTGCAGAGGAGAGACAATACATCACTAGACCCACTGCAGAGGAGAGACAATACATCACTAGACACACTGCAGAGGAGAGACAATACATCACTAGACCCCCTGCAGAGGAGAGACAATACATCACTAGACCCACTGCAGAGGAGAGACAATACATCACTAGACCCCCTGCAGAGGAGAGACAATACATCACTAGACCCACTGCAGAGGAGAGACAATACATCACTAGACCCACTGCAGAGGAGAGACAATACATCACTAGACCCACTGCAGAGGAGAGACAATACATCACTAGACCCACTGCAGAGGAGAGACAATACATCACTAGACCCACTGCAGAGGAGAGACAATACATCACTAGACCCACTGCAGAGGAGAGACAATACATCACTAGACCCACTGCAGAGGAGAGACAATACATCACTAGACCCACTGCAGAGGAGAGACAATACATCACTAGACCCCCTGCAGAGGAGAGACAATACATCACTAGACCCACTGCAGAGGAGAGACAATACATCACTAGACCCACTGCAGAGGAGAGACAATACATCACTAGACCCACTGCAGAGGAGAGACAATACATCACTAGACCCACTGCAGAGGAGAGACAATACATCACTAGACACACTGCAGAGGAGAGACAATACATCACTAGACACACTGCAGAGGAGAGACAATACATCACTAGACCCACTGCAGAGGAGAGACAATACATCACTAGACCCACTGCAGAGGAGAGACAATACATCACTAGACCCACTGCAGAGGAGAGACAATACATCACTAGACCCACTGCAGAGGAGAGACAATACATCACTAGACCCACTGCAGAGGAGAGACAGAGACAAATGCATCATGGTCAGAGGAATCAACAATCAGCACCACTGTCTTCCCTTTCACTCTGATGCTGATGTCATCAATGTGACCCAGTGTGTGATGACGTCATATTATCCTGTCGGGAGGCTGTATCTAGATCTAGTTTTCTTATTTTTCACTGTAAGTGAAGAAAATCCTCCACCAAACCAATTCAATCCATATCATTTTACTGGCTAGAAACTGTCTGCTTTCTTTCTGTATAATACATGTGCCACACAACATCGATCAAAACGTAAGTCTGGGCAAGCACACAACAGGCCAACTGTCTGTTGGACATTATACTCGTGTGTGTTACTGTCTGGAAATAGAACTCTCATATAATGATAGATATTAGTACAAGAATCCTTTTTTGACTAGCTCGTCTAATCCTTTCCACTGTCCAATTTAAGAAACAGAATAAGACTAAGCAAGCCACATGACTCCACTGACTAGTGTGGGATGGTGAGAGAGAGAGAGGGGAAGAGAGAGCGAGAGAGGGGAGAAGAGAGAGAGATATGGGAGAGAGAGAGAGAGAGAGGGGGGAAGATATAGAGAGAGGGGGGAGAGAGAGGGGGGAGAGAGAGGGGGTAGAGGGAGGGGGAGAGAGAGGGAGGAAATATAGAGAAAGAGAGGGGGAAAGAGAGAGAGAGAGGGGGGGGAGAACAAGAGAGAGTAATTGAGGTGGATTAGGTAAATTGAGAGCAAAGGGAAGTGACCTTGTTGTAGTGTGCCCAGGGTGCTGATCTTTCCCTCCCTGTCTCATTTTCCCTCTCTCTCTCTCTCTCTCTCTCTCTCCTCTCTCTCTCCTCCTCTCTCTCTCTGTCCTCTCTCTCTCTCCTCTCCTCTCCTCTCTCTCCTCTCCTCTCATCTCTCTCCTCTCTCCTCTCTCTCTCTCTCTCTCTTCTCTCTCGTCTCTCTCCTCCCTCTCTCTCTCTCTCACTCCTCCCTCTCTCCTCTCTCTCTCTCCTCTTCTCTCTCTCTCTCTCTCTCAATTCAATTCAATTCAATTTGCTTTATTGGCATGACGTAACAATGTACATATTGCCAAAGCTTATTTACAATATAAAAATGAGAATCAAAATGGTCAACGGGACAACAGTAACAACAATAACTAAGTGTCAAAATAACCATACATTCAACAATAACAATAAACATACAGTAGAGTACATGTGCATCTCTCTCTCTCTGTCTCTCTCTCTCTCTCTCTCTCCTCTCTCCTCTCTCCCGTCCTCTCCTCTCTCTCCTCTCTCCTCTCTCTCTCTCTCTCTCCCTCCCTCTCTCTCTCTCTCTCTCTCTCTCTCTCGCTCTCTCCTCTCTCTCTCCTTCTCCTTCTCTCTCTCTCTCTCTCTCTCTCTCTCTCTCTCTCTCCTCTCTCTCTCTCTCCTCTCTCTCTCTCTCTCTCCCTTCCTCTCTCTCTCTCTCTCTCTCTCTCTCCCTCTCTCTGTCTCTCTCTCTCTCTCTCTCTCTCTCTCTCTCTCTCTCTCTCCTCTCTCTCTCTTCTCCTCTCTCTCTCTCTCTCTCTCTCTCTCTCTCTCTGCTCTCTCTCTCATCTCTCTCTCTCCTCTCTCTCTCTCTCTCTCTCTCCCTCTCCCTCTCTCTCCTCTTCTCTCTCTCCCTCTCTCTCTCTCTCTCTCTCTACAAGTTAGATCATTTGTAATTCATGCGTTGGATGTGAACATGTATTTGTTGAACGTGGGTGTTTCAGACCGACAGAAGGTGGGGTGGATGTGGTGAGAGTTGGCGGGAGCCCAGCAGCACATTGCCTACCTTGGGAATGCGTTGTCTTCATGGAGGTTGTCGTCGTGGTCCCATTGGCTGGGAAAAAAGACAGAGAGGGAGGAGAGAGAGAGAGACTGGTAAAATGATTAGTCGAAAGGAGGTTCTTGGCCCTCCATAGTACTGTACTCTGTCTCTACTATGTCTATTTCCTGTAATATGAGACACAGCTTGACAAAGCAGCAGGAAGCTTGTTTTTCTCATTTTGTCTGTCATAGTTGAAGTGTACCTATGATGGAAACTACAGGCCTCTCTCATCTTTTTAAGTGGGAGAACTTGCACAATTGGTGGCTGACTAAATACTTTTTTGCCCCACTGTAGCTAACTAAACCAGCGAAGGAGTCGACATACAAATGTGTACAGAGGGTTTATACATTCCTGCCTGTGTGACATTTGGGGGTTTTCGTTTTGAGAATGGAAACTATGAACTACACTGTCTCTTCCAAAGGCTGTCTTTGCCCCCCAACATGGCAGGCTTTACTTTGTTAACATCCCTGTTTCTTAAACCTCTGTGTGCAAGTTCAAGAATATATCTAACAAGTGGAACTGGCTGGGGGTACTGGAGGAGAGGTATGGGCTGGCTGGGGGTACTGGAGAGGTTTAGACTGGCTGGGGGTACTGGAGGAGAGGTTTAGACTGGCTGGGGGTACTGGAGGAGAGGTTTAGACTGGCTGGGGGTACTGGAGGAGAGGTTTAGACTGGCTGGGGGTACTGGAGGAGAGGTTTAGACTGGCTGGGATACTGGAGGAGAGGTTTAGACTGGCTGGGATACTGAAGGAGAGGTTTAGACTGGCTGGGATACTGAAGGAGAGGTTTAGACTGGCTGGGGGTACTGGAGGAGAGGTTTAGACTGGCTGGGATACTGGAGGAGAGGTTTAGACTGGCTGGGATACTGGAGGAGAGGTTTAGACTGGCTGGGATACTGGAGGAGAGGGTTAGACTGGCTGGGGGTACTGGAGGAGAGGTTTAGACTGGCTGGGGGTACTGGAGGAGAGATTTAGACTGGCTGGGGGTACTGGAGGAGAGATTTAGACTGGCTGGGATACCGGAGGAGAGGTTTAGACTGGCTGGGATACTGGAGGAGAGGTTTAGACTGGCTGGGATACTGGAGGAGAGGTTTAGACTGGCTGGGATACCGGAGGAGAGATTTAGACTGGCTGGGATACTGGAGGAGAGATTTAGACTGGCTGGGGGTACTGGAGGAGAGGTTTAGACTGGCTGGGGGTACTGGAGGAGAGGTTTAGACTGGCTGGGATACTGGAGGAGAGGTTTAGACTGGCTGGGGGTACTGGAGGAGAGGTTTAGACTGGCTGGGATACTGGAGGAGAGGTTTAGACTGGCTGGGATACTGGAGGAGAGGTTTAGACTGGCTGGGATACTGGAGGAGAGGTTTAGACTGGCTGGGGGTACTGGAGGAGAGGTTTAGACTGGCTGGGGGTACTGGAGGAGAGGTTTAGACTGGCTGGGATACTGGAGGAGAGGTTTAGACTGGCTGGGATGCTGGAGGAGAGGTTTAGACTGGCTGGGGGTACTGGAGGAGAGGTTTAGACTGGCTGGGATACTGGAGGAGAGGTTTAGACTGGCTGGGATACTGGAGGAGAGGTTTAGACTGGCTGGGGGTACTGGAGGAGAGGTTTAGACTGGCTGGGATACTGGAGGAGAGGTTTAGACTGGCTGGGATACTGGAGGAGAGGTTTAGACTTGCTGGGATACTGGAGGAGAGATTTAGACTGGCTGGGATACTGGAGGAGGGGTTTAGACTGGCTGGGGGTACTGGAGGAGAGGTTTAGACTGGCTGGGATACTGGAGGAGAGGTTTACACTGGCTGGGGGTACTGGAGGAGAGGTTTAGACTGGCTGGGATACTGGAGGAGAGGTTTAGACTGGCTGGGATACTGGAGGAGAGGTTTGGGCTGGCTGGGGTACTGGAGGAGAGATTTAGACTGGCTGGGGGTACTGGAGGAGAGGTTTAGACTGGCTGGGATACTGGAGGAGAGGTTTAGACTGGCTGGGATACTGGAGGAGAGGTTTAGACTGGCTGGGATACTGGAGGAGAGGTTTAGACTGGCTGGGGGTACTGGAGGAGAGGTTTAGACTGGCTGGGGGTACTGGAGGAGAGATTTAGACTGGCTGGGGGTACTGGAGGAGAGATTTAGACTGGCTGGGATACCGGAGGAGAGGTTTAGACTGGCTGGGATACTGGAGGAGAGGTTTAGACTGGCTGGGATACTGGAGGAGAGGTTTAGACTGGCTGGGATACCGGAGGAAAGATTTAGACTGGCTGGGATACTGGAGGAGAGATTTAGACTGGCTGGGGGTACTGGAGGAGAGGTTTAGACTGGCTGGGGGTACTGGAGGAGAGGTTTAGACTGGCTGGGATACTGGAGGAGAGGTTTAGACTGGCTGGGGGTACTGGAGGAGAGGTTTAGACTGGCTGGGATACTGGAGGAGAGGTTTAGACTGGCTGGGATACTGGAGGAGAGGTTTAGACTGGCTGGGATACTGGAGGAGAGGTTTAGACTGGCTGGGGGTACTGGAGGAGAGGTTTAGACTGGCTGGGGGTACTGGAGGAGAGGTTTAGACTGGCTGGGATACTGGAGGAGAGGTTTAGACTGGCTGGGATGCTGGAGGAGAGGTTTAGACTGGCTGGGGGTACTGGAGGAGAGGTTTAGACTGGCTGGGATACTGGAGGAGAGGTTTAGACTGGCTGGGATACTGGAGGAGAGGTTTAGACTGGCTGGGGGTACTGGAGGAGAGGTTTAGACTGGCTGGGATACTGGAGGAGAGGTTTAGACTGGCTGGGATACTGGAGGAGAGGTTTAGACTTGCTGGGATACTGGAGGAGAGATTTAGACTGGCTGGGATACTGGAGGAGGGGTTTAGACTGGCTGGGGGTACTGGAGGAGAGGTTTAGACTGGCTGGGATACTGGAGGAGAGGTTTAGACTGGCTGGGGGTACTGGAGGAGAGGTTTAGACTGGCTGGGATACTGGAGGAGAGGTTTAGACTGGCTGGGATACTGGAGGAGAGGTTTGGGCTGGCTGGGGTACTGGAGGAGAGATTTAGACTGGCTGGGGGTACTGGAGGAGAGGTTTAGACTGGCTGGGATACTGGAGGAGAGGTTTAGACTGGCTGGGATACTGGAGGAGAGGTTTAGACTGGCTGGGATACTGGAGGAGAGGTTTAGACTGGCTGGGGGTACTGGAGAGATATGGGAAACACAGTTTTCCCTCAATGCTATATCTTTAGGCATTAACCAAATAACTGATAAAAGTTGTATACAGCAATAATGATTGGACATATTTGGTATATTGCCCATCCTTTAGCAACGACACAGATTCTATAGGGTTGGGTTCTATTTAGTCTTGTGTTCTGAGTCTTCACCCCCTTTTGGAATCATCGTCAGAAAGCTGGACAGATTTCGCTGTGTATTACTCCTCAGGTTAATGCCGGTCAGTAGTCTGTGTATTACTCCTCAGGTTAATGACGGTCAGTAGTCTGTGTATTACTCCTCAGGTTAATGCCGGTCAGTAGTCTGTATATTACTCCTCAGGTTAATGACGGTCAGTAGTCTGTGTATTACTCCTCAGGTTAATGCCGGTCAGTAGTCTGTGTATTACTCCTCAGATTAATGACGGTCAGTAGTCTGTGTATTACTCCTCAGGTTAATGATGGTCAGTAGTCTGTGTATTACTCCTCAGGTTAATGCCGGTCAGTAGTCTGTGTATTACTCCTCAGGTTAATGCCGGTCAGTAGTCTGTGTATTACTCCTCAGGTTAATGACGGTCAGTAGTCTGTGTATTACTCCTCAGGTTAATGGCGGTCAGTAGTCTGTGTATTACTCCTCAGGTTAATGACGGTCAGTAGTCTGTGTATTACTCCTCAGGTTAATGGCGGTCAGTAGTCTGTGTATTACTCCTCAGGTTAATGGCGGTCAGTAGTCTGTGTATTACTCCTCAGGTTAATGGCGGTCAGTAGTCTGTGTATTACTCCTCAGGTTAATGACGGTCAGTAGTCTGTGTATTACTCATCAGGTTAATGACGGTCAGTAGTCTGTGTATTACTCCTCAGGTTAATGGCGGTCAGTAGTCTGTGTATTACTCCTCAGGTTAATGACGGTCAGCAGTCTGTGTATTACTCCTCAGGTTAATGACGGTCAGTAGTCTGTGTATTACTCCTCAGGTTAATGACGGTCAGTAGTCTGTGTATTACTCCTCAGGTTAATGCCGGTCAGTAGTCAGTGTATTACTCCTCAGGTTAATGACGGTCAGTAGTCTGTGTATTACTCCTCAGGTTAATGCTGGTCAGTAGTCTGTGTATTACTCCTCAGGTTAATGCCGGTCAGTAGTCTGTGTATTACTCCTCAGGTTAATGCCGGTCAGTAGTCTGTGTATTACTCCTCAGGTTAATGACGGTCAGTAGTCTGTGTATTACTCCTCAGGTTAATGACGGTCAGTAGTCTGTGTATTACTCCTCAGGTTAATGGCGGTCAGTAGTCTGTGTATTACTCCTCAGGTTAATGACGGTCAGTAGTCTGTGTATTACTCCTCAGGTTAATGACGGTCAGTAGTCTGTGTATTACTCCTCAGGTTAATGCCGGTCAGTAGTCTGTGTATTACTCCTCAGGTTAATGGCGGTCAGTAGTCTATCCTGGGATTTGAAGTTCTGTTGGTAGAGCAAAAGCGTACAGTAATGTGGGTCTGTTTCCGTCCAGTTTCCTGTTTCCTGTAGAGGTGTTATTCTACAGCCACTGAGATGGTAGTTTCTAGTTCCATTCACTTCCTCAAAAACAGAGAATAGGAACCATTCTAAACACCACACGCAAAATACAATATGTCACTTCACAGGCTTTTTCCCTTTAGGAATATTTTTTTTGCTTGCGAGGGGGTGTTTTATTGGGATCCCCATTAGCTGTTGTGAAAGCCTCAGCTACTCTTCCTGGGATCCACACAGAACATGAAACATGACATAATACAGAACGTTATTAGACAAGAACAGCACTATATACATTTAGAAATGCACACATAGCCTACACATCAATACACACAAACTATTTAGATCAAATAAGAGGAGAGGTGTTGCTTTGTCTATTTAAAAAAAAAACAGGTTTGCTGTTCATTTGAGCAATATGAGATGGAAGTGAGTTCCATGCAATAATGGCTCTATATAATATTGTACGCTTTCTTGAATTTGTTCTGGATTTGGGGACTATGAAAAGACCCCCGGTGACATGTCTGGTGGGGTAAGTGTGTTTTTCAGAGCTATGTGTAAGTTGACTATGCAAACATTTTGGAATTTTCAACACATTAATGTTTCTTATGAAAAGAAGTGCAGTCAGTCTCTCCTCAACTCTTAGCCAAGACAGACTGGCAGCATAGTATTTATATCAGCCTTCTGATTACAATGAAGAACAAGATGTGCCACTCTGTTCTGGGACAGCTGCAGCTTACAGTCTTTCTTTGCAGCACTTGACAACTTGGCTGGACAATAATCAAGATAAGACAAAAGTAGAGCTTGCTGGACTTGCTTTGTGGAGTGTGGTCTCGATAAAGCAGAACATCTCTTTATTACGGACAGACCTCTCCCCCATCTTTACAACCATTGAATCTATATGTTTTGACCATGACAGTTTACAATCGAAGGTAACACCAAGTAATTGAGTCTCCTCAGCTTGTTCAACAGTCACACCATTCATTACCAGATTCAGCAGTACCAAATACAATGCTCTTAGTTTTAGAGATGTTCAAGACCAGTTTATTAATACTGGCCACTCATTTCAAAACTGACTGCAACTCCTTGTTAAGGGTTTCAGTGACCTCATTAGCTGTAGTTGCTGACACGTAAATTGTTAAATCATCAGCATACATGGACACACAGGCTTTGTTTAATGCCGGTGGCAGGTCATTAGTAAAAATAGAAAAGAGTAGAGGGCCTAGAGAACTGCCCTGTGGTACACCACACTTTACATGTTTAACATTATAGAAGCTTCCAATAAAGAAAACCCTATGTTCTATTAGATAGATAGCTCTACATCCAAGATTTGGCAGATGATGAAAAGCCATAACACATACATTTTTTTCAACAGGTTATGGCCAATAATATCAAAGGCTGCACTGAAATCTAACAGTATAGATCCCACAACATTGTTATTATCAATTTATTTCAACCAATCATCCATCATTTGTGTCAGTGCAGTACATGTTATAAGCATGCTGAAAGTATGTGGTTAATTTGTTTACAGAGAAATAGCTTTGTATTTGGTCAACCACAATTTTTTCCCAACAGTTTGCTATGAGTTGGCAGCAAGCTGATTGGTCTGCTGTTAGAACCAGTAAAGGCCGCTTTACCACTCTTGGGTAAAGTGGAATGACTTTGGCCTCCCAATTCTTGGGTGCTTGTGTCAATGAAACAAAAGGCCCTTAAACACATAAATAGTTGTGTTATGTTCGCTACGTGGCTTAGTTATTGAAAAGCTTCCTAGAATATTATAATATGATATGTTTTTTTGGGTCGTCTGTATTCATAGAGGTGACGTGGGACTGAAATCTGAGGTGGGAACAGTACTGTTACGGTGTGTTTCAGAAAGGACAGTCAGTAAAATGAGAAGGGATTCACTTAGAAAACCACTTACCGGGTATGGCTCTTCTGGTGATTTCGGTCAAATCTTCTGAAATCAGAAAATAAAAACGTCACAAAGAAATGTCACCCAATCGAATTTATATATATCAAATCAAATCGTATTTGTCACGTGCGCCGAATACAACAGGTGTAGTAGACCTTACAGTGAAATGCTTACTTACGAGCCCCTAACCAACGATGCAGTTTAAATAATAATAATATATATATATATATATATATATACTGTACATACACTGAGTATACAAAACATTAGGAACACCTTCCTAATATTGAGCTGCACCCCCACCTTTTGCCCTCAGAACAGCCTCAATTCGTCGGGGCATGGACTCTACAAGATGTCGAAAGCGTTCCACAGGGACGCTGGCCCATGTTAACTCCAATGCTTCCTAAAGTTGTGTCAAGTTGGCTGGATGTCCTTTAGGTGGTGGACCATTCTTGATACACACAGGAAGCTGTTGAGCGTCACAAAAACAGCAGTGTTGCAGTTCTTGACACAAACTGGTGTGCCTGGTAACTATTACCGTAAACAGTTCTTAAATCTATTGTCTTGCCCATCTACCCTATGAATGGCACTTAACACGTCCCACTTAGCTTGAGTCTAAAACATCCTTCTTTAACCCGTCTCCCCCCTTCATCTACACTGATTGAAGTGGGTTTAACGAGACATCATTAAGGGTTAATAGATTTGACCTGGTCAGTCCATGTTCCATTTAGCAGGCGCGTTTTATCCAAAGCAACTCAGTCATCCATGCATATATTTTACGTGGAGGAGATAATGGGAATCGAACCAACTATCTTGGCATTGTAAGCACAATGCTCTGCAAACTGAACTACAGAGGACCACGTTCTACTAACTGAACTACAGAGGACCACGTTCTACTAACTGAACTACAGAGGACCATGTTCTACAAACTGAACTACAGAGGACCACGTTCTACTAACTGAACTACAGAGGACCACGTTCTACTAACTGAACTACAGAGGACCACGTTCTACTAACTGAACTACAGAGGACCACGTTCTACTAACTGAACTACAGAGGACCACATTCTACTAACTGAACTACAGAGGACCACATTCTACTAACTGAACTACAGAGGACCACATTCTACTAACTGAACTACAGAGGACCATGTTCTACTAACTGACCTACAGAGGACAATGCTCTGCAAACTGAACTACAGAGGACCACGTTCTACTAACTGAACTACAGAGGACCACGTTCTACTAACTGAACTACAGAGGACCACGTTCTACTAACTGAACTACAGAGGACCACGTTCTACTAACTGAACTACAGAGGACCACATTCTACTAACTGAACTACAGAGGACCACATTCTACTAACTGAACTACAGAGGACCACATTCTACTAACTGAACTACAGAGGACCATGTTCTACTAACTGAACTACAGAGGATTGTGTTCTACTAACTGAACTACAGAGGATTGTGTTCTACTACCTGAACTACAGAGGACCATGTTCTACTAACTGAACTACAGAGGACCACATTCTACTAACTGAACTACAGAGGACCATGTTCTACTAACTGAACTACAGAGGATTGTGTTCTACTAACTGAACTACAGAGGACCATGTCCTACTAACTGAACTACAGAGGACCATGTTCTACTAACTGAACTACAGAGGACCATGTTCTACTAACTGAACTACAGAGGACCACGTTCTACTAACTGAACTACAGAGGACCACGTTCTACTAACTGAACTACAGAGGACCATGTTCTACTACCTGAACTACAGAGGACCATGTTCTACTAACTGAACTACAGAGGACCATGTTCTACTAACTGAACTACAGAGGACCATGTTCTACTAACTGAACTACAGAGAACCATGTTCTACTAACTGAACTACAGAGGACCATGTTCTACTAACTGAACTACAGAGAACCATGTTCTACTAACTGAACTACAGAGGACCATGTTCTACTAACTTAACTACAGAGGACCATGTTCTACTAACTGAACTACAGAGGACCATGTTCTACTAACTGAACTACAGAGGACCATGTTCTACTAACTGAACTACAGAGGACCATGTTCTACTATCTGAACTATAGAGGACCATGTTCTACTAACTGAACTACAGAGGACCATGTTCTACTAACTGAACTAAAGAGGACCACGTTCTACTATCTGAACTATAGAGGACCATGTTCTACTATCTGAACTATAGAGGACCATGTTCTACTAACTGAACTACAGAGGATTGTGTTCTACTAACTGAACTACAGAGGACCATGTTCTACTAACTGAACTACAGAGGACCATGTTCTACTAACTGAACTACAGAGAACCATGTTCTACTAACTATAGAGGACCATGTTCTACTAACTGAACTACAGAGGACCATGTTCTACTAACTGAACTACAGAGGACCTGGAGCCATGTTCTATTAACTGAACTACAGAGAACCATGTTCTACTAACTGAACTACAGAGGACCACGTTCTACTAACTGAACTACAGAGGACCACGTTCTACTAACTGAACTACAGAGGACCACGTTCTACTAACTGAACTACAGAGGACCACATTCTACTAACTGAACTACAGAGGACCACATTCTACTAACTGAACTACAGAGGACCACATTCTACTAACTGAACTACAGAGGACCATGTTCTACTAACTGAACTACAGAGGATTGTGTTCTACTAACTGAACTACAGAGGATTGTGTTCTACTACCTGAACTACAGAGGACCATGTTCTACTAACTGAACTACAGAGGACCACATTCTACTAACTGAACTACAGAGGACCATGTTCTACTAACTGAACTACAGAGGATTGTGTTCTACTAACTGAACTACAGAGGACCATGTCCTACTAACTGAACTACAGAGGACCATGTTCTACTAACTGAACTACAGAGGACCATGTTCTACTAACTGAACTACAGAGGACCACGTTCTACTAACTGAACTACAGAGGACCACGTTCTACTAACTGAACTACAGAGGACCATGTTCTACTACCTGAACTACAGAGGACCATGTTCTACTAACTGAACTACAGAGGACCATGTTCTACTAACTGAACTACAGAGGACCATGTTCTACTAACTGAACTACAGAGAACCATGTTCTACTAACTGAACTACAGAGGACCATGTTCTACTAACTGAACTACAGAGAACCATGTTCTACTAACTGAACTACAGAGGACCATGTTCTACTAACTTAACTACAGAGGACCATGTTCTACTAACTGAACTACAGAGGACCATGTTCTACTAACTGAACTACAGAGGACCATGTTCTACTAACTGAACTACAGAGGACCATGTTCTACTATCTGAACTATAGAGGACCATGTTCTACTAACTGAACTACAGAGGACCATGTTCTACTAACTGAACTAAAGAGGACCACGTTCTACTATCTGAACTATAGAGGACCATGTTCTACTATCTGAACTATAGAGGACCATGTTCTACTAACTGAACTACAGAGGATTGTGTTCTACTAACTGAACTACAGAGGACCATGTTCTACTAACTGTACTACAGAGGACCATGTTCTACTAACTGAACTACAGAGAACCATGTTCTACTAACTATAGAGGACCATGTTCTACTAACTGAACTACAGAGGACCATGTTCTACTAACTGAACTACAGAGGACCTGGAGCCATGTTCTATTAACTGAACTACAGAGAACCATGTTCTACTAACTGAACTACAGAGAACCATGTTCTACTAACTGAACTACAGAGGACCATGTTCTACTAACTGAACTACAGAGGACCATGTTCTACTAACTGAACTACAGAGGACCATGTTCTACTAACTGAACTACAGAGGACCACGTTCTACTAACTGAACTACAGAGGACCACGTTCTACTAATTGAACTACAGAGGACCATGTTCTACTACCTGAACTACAGAGGACCATGTTCTACTAACTGAACTACAGAGGACCATGTTCTACTAACTGAACTACAGAGGACCATGTTCTACTAACTGAACTACAGAGGACCATGTTCTACTAACTGAACTACAGAGGACCACGTTCGACTAACTGAACTACAGAGGACCACGTTCTACTAACTGAACTACAGAGGACCATGTTCTACTAACTGAACTACAGAGGACCATGTTCTACTAACTGAACTACAGAGGACCATGTTCTACTAACTGAACTACAGAGGACCACGTTCTACTAACTGAACTACAGAGGACCATGTTCTACTACCTGAACTACAGAGGACCATGTTCTACTAACTGAACTACAGAGGACCATGTTCTACTAACTGAACTACAGAGGACCATGTTCTACTAACTGAACTACAGAGGACCATGTTCTACTAACTGAACTACAGAGGACCATGTTCTACTAACTGAACTACAGAGGACCATGTTCTACTAACTGAACTACAGAGGACCACGTTCTACTAACTGAACTACAGAGGACCACGTTCTACTAACTGAACTACAGAGGACCATGTTCTACTACCTGAACTACAGAGGACCATGTTCTACTAACTGAACTACAGAGGACCATGTTCTACTAACTGAACTACAGAGGACCATGTTCTACTAACTGAACTACAGAGGACCATGTTCTACTAACTGAACTACAGAGGACCACGTTCTACTAACTGAACTACAGAGGACCACGTTCTACTAACTGAACTACAGAGGACCATGTTCTACTACCTGAACTACAGAGGACCATGTTCTACTAACTGAACTACAGAGGACCACGTTCTACTAACTGAACTACAGAGGACCATGTTCTACTAACTGAACTACAGAGGACCATGTTCTACTAACTGAACTACAGAGGACCATGTTCTACTAACTGAACTACAGAGAACCATGTTCTACTACCTGAACTACAGAGGACCCTGTTCTACTAACTGAACTACAGAGAACCATGTTCTACTAACTGAACTACAGAGGACCAAAAGTGAAATAAACAAGAAAAAATTAATAGTAAACACTCACTAAAGTTCCACACTCAGCTCAGACAACTTGGGGTTTTAAAATAGATTGTCTCCCAATTAAAAAATGAGCTGTGGTGAAATATCACTCCATTACACTCACTCACCGATCTGCAGTATCACTCCGACAGCCACCAGTAGCAGGGACCCTAGCAGGGATGCCAGCAGCCAGGCAGCCACCTTCCAGCCTCCACATGGCCTGCACACACACTCCTTTACACCCTGGCATCGCATGGCTCTCCGTCTCTCTCTCTGTCTGACTGACGATCCAATCAGTCTGGTGGAACACACACAAAATCTATCAGTGCTCTGGACCCTCTGTTTGTCTCTCGCTGTCTCTGTGTCTCTCTCTCTCTGTCTGTCTCTCTGACTCCCGTCTCTGTCTGTCTCCGTCTCTCTCTCTCTGTCTCTCTCTGTCTCTCTCTGTATGTCTCTGTCTGTCTCTCTGTCTCTCTCTTTATCTGTCTCTCTCTCTGACTCCGTCTCTTTCACTCTGTCTCTCTCTGTCTGTCTCTCTGTCTGTCTCTCTCTCTGACTCCGTCTCTCTCTGTCTGTCTCTCTCTCTCTGACTCCGTCTCGCTCTGTCTGTCTCTCTCTCTCTGTCTCCGTCTCTCTGTCTCCATCTCTGTCTCTGTCTTTGACTCTGTCTCCGTCCCTCTCGCTGTCACTCTCTCTGTCTCTCTATCTCTGTCTCGCTCTCTTTCTGTCTTTCTGTTTGTCTCCGTCTCTCTCTGTCTCTCTCTGACTCTGTCTCTGTCCCTGTCTCTCTTTCTGTCTGTCTCCGTCTATCTCTCTGTCTCTGTCTCTCTCTGTCTCTCTCTGTCTCCGTGTCTCTCTCTGTCTCCGTGTCTCGTCTCTGTCTCTGTCTCTCTTTCGCTCTCTGACTCTCTTTCGGTTTGTCTCCGTCTCTCTCTGTCTCTCTCTGACTCTGTCTCTGTCTCTGTCTCTCTTTCTGTCTGTCTCCGTCTATCTCTGTCTCTGTGTCTCTCTCTGTCTCTGTGTCTCTCTCTGTCTCCGTCTATCTCTGTCTCTGTCTCTCTTTCTGTCTGTCTCCGTCTCTCTCTCTCTCCGTGTCTCTCTCTGTCTCTCTACGTCTCTCTCTCTGTCTCCGTGTCTCTCTCTGTCTCTGTCTCCCTTTCCGACTCGCTCACTCTGTCTCTATCTCTCTCTCTTTCAGTCTCTCTCCCTCTGACTCTGTCTCTGTCTCTCTCTGTCTCTCTCTCTCTCTGTCTCTCTGTCTCTCTCTCTCTCTGTCTCTCTCTGTCTCCTTGTCTCTTTCTGTCTGTCTCTCTCTGTCTCTGTCTGTCTCTTTGTCTCTCTCTATGTCTCTCTGTCTACGTCTTTCTTTCTGTCTCTGTGTCTTTCTCTGTCTCTGTGTCTCTCTGTCTCTCTCTCTCTCTCTCTCTCTCTGTCTCTCTCTCTGTCTATCTCTCTATCTCCGTCTATCTCTCTGTCTCTGGGTCTCTCTCTGTCCATGTGTCTCTCTGTCTCTGGGTCTCGCTCTGTCTCTGTTTCTCTCTGTGTTTCTCACATTTAATCCTAGTAAAAATTCCCTGTCTTAGACCAGTTAGGATCACCACTTTATTTTAAGAATGGGAAATATCAGAATAATAGTAGAGAATTATTTATTTCAGCTTTTATTTCTTTCTTCACATTCCCAGTGGGTCAGAAGTTTACATACACTCAATTAGTATTTAGTAGCATTGCCTTTAAATTGTTTAACTTGGGTCAACCGTTTTGGGTAGCCTTTCACAAGCCTCCCACAATAAGTTGGGTGAATTTTGTCCTATTCCTCCTGACAGAGCTGGTGTAACTGAGTCAGGTTTGTAGGCCTCCTTGCTCGCACACGCTTTTTCAGTTCTGTCCACAAATTGTCTATAGGATTGAGGTCAGGGCTTTGTGATGGCCACTCCAATACCTTGACTTTGTTGTCCTTAAGCCATTTTGCCACAACTTTATAAAGTATGCTTGGGGTCATTGTCCATTTGGAAGACCCATTTGCGACCAAGCTTAAACTTCCTGACTGATGTCTTGAGATGTTGCTTCAATATATCCACATAATTTTACTTCTTCATGAAGCCCTCTATTTTGTGAAGTGCACCAGTCCCTCCTGTAGCAAAGCACCCCCACAACATGATGCTTCCACCGCCATGTTTGATGGTTGGGATGGTGTTCTTCTACTTGCAAGCCTCCTCCTTTTTCCTCCAAACATAATGATGGTCATTATGGCCAAACAGTTTCATCAGACCAGAGGACATTTCTCCAAAAAGTATGATCTTTGTCCCCATGTCCAGTTGCAAACCGTATTCTGGCTTTTTTATGGCGGTTTTGGAGCAGTGGCTTCTTCCTTGCTGAGCGGCCTTTCAGGTTATGTCGATATAGGACACGTCTTACTGTGGATATCTTCACAAGGTCTTTTACTGTTGTTCTGGGATTTTATTTGCGCTTTTCGCACCAAAGTATGTTTATCTCTAGGAGACAGAACGCGTCTCCTTCCTGAGCGGTATGACGGCTGCGTGGTCCCATGGTGTTTATACTTGCGTACTATTGTTTGTGCAGATGAACGTGGTACCTTCAGGCATTTTAAAATTGCTCCCAAGGATGAACCAGACTTGTGGACGTCTACAATTTTTTTCTGAGGTCTTGGCTGATTTCTTTTGATTTTCCCATGATGTCAAGCAAAGAGGCACTGAGTTTGAAGGTAGGCGTTGAAATACATCCACAGGTACACCTCCAATTGACTCAAATTATGTCAATTGGTCATTGTGTTCTTGGGGACCTTCAAAGCTGCAGACATTTTTTGGTAGTCTGATGGCCTCGAAAAAGAAACTGTTTAACATTCTGATGGCCTGGTGATAGAAGCTGTTTCTCAGTCTGATGGCATGGTGATAGAAGCTGTTTCTCAGTCTCTCTGTCCAAGCTATGATGCACCTTTACTGTCTCTGTCTGCTAGATGGCAGCAGGGTGAACAGACCGTGACTCAGGTGGCTGAGGTTCTTGAGGATCTCCTTGTCCTTCCTTTGACACAGAGTGCTGTAAATGTCCCGGTGATGACCATTAACACCAGATTGTTCTTCAAGATGTTCAAACGTTCATAGATGACCAGCAGGGTCAAATAATAATCACAGTGGTTGTAGACGTAGAAGGCGCAACAGGTCAGAACCTCAGGAGTAAAAGTCAGTTGGCTTTTCATAGCCGAGCAGTCAGGAGGTTTGAGACAGAGAGATCAGAGAGATCATTGTGCTGTCCAATTAGGAAGCAGGGATTTTAACATCGGCCAAGCAACCCAGCACCGTGGCTGTCCCATTGAGCACAGCGTGCTAACAAACCGCTCAAATCCACGGCACAAATGGTTCACTTATGAGGAATGAAAAATAATCTAGTCCCCGATGTTGCGTTCTTCAATACTCCATTCATAGTGGGATGTAGCGCAGGTCAGCAGGGGAATAATGTTGCCTTTTGTGTCGGCCGTGCTTCCCCTCCCTCCTCTCTGCCCCGCACCGCTGAAAGATCCTCGAACCCATGAACATACTCATGAACGTCTAAGATAACCAGGACTGTAACACTCTGACTCTCTCTCTCTCTCACGGTCACACACACTGAAAAGGGGAGGAATTCTGACCCCATTAAATTCCGATTTATTGCATCTGACAACAGGTCTGTTTAAGCCTTATCCATTAACATGGTAACATCATCAACCCCCACATTGCAGATTTCCTTTTGTTTAGGGAAGAGGCATATCTTCAATCATAATTATTGAGAAAAAAAATCTAAGGAAAGACAATGCATGTAAACACAGCAAGTGGCAAAGCTTTCTAAGGTTGTAATTGGGTTAAGTGCCTTGCTCAAGGGCACTGCTAGTTTTTAACCTTGTCGGCTCTGGGATTCAAACTAGTGACCTTTTTGTTATTGGCTAGAACGCTCTAACCCGCTAGGCTACCTGCGGTCCCAATCTGAACGCTCTAACCCGCTAGGCTACCTGCCGTCCCAATCTGAACGCTCTAACCCGCTAGGCTACCTGCCGTCCCAATCTGAACGCTCTAACCCGCTAGGCTACCTGCCGTCCCAATCTGAACGCTCTAACCCGCTAGGCTACCTGCCGTCCCAATCTGAACGCTCTAACCCGCTAGGCTACCTGCCGTCCCAATCTGAACGCTCTAACCCGCTAGGCTACCTGCCGTCCCAATCTGAACGCTCTAACCCGCTAGGCTACCTGCCGTCCCAATCTGAACGCTCTAACCCGCTAGGCTACCTGCCGTCCCAATCTGAACGCTCTAACCCGCTAGGCTACCTGCCGTCCCAATCTGAACGCTCTAACCCGCTAGGCTACCTGCCGTCCCAATCTGAACGCTCTAACCCGCTAGGCTACCTGCCGTCCCAATCTGAACGCTCTAACCCGCTAGGCTACCTGCCGTCCCAATCTGAACGCTCTAACCCGCTAGGCTACTTGCCGTCCCAATCTGAACGCTCTAACCCGCTAGGCTACCTGCCGTCCCAATCTGAACGCTCTAACCCGCTAGGCTACCTGCCGTCCCAATCTGAACGCTCTAACCCGCTAGGCTACCTGCCGTCCCAATCTGAACGCTCTAACCCGCTAGGCTACCTGCCGTCCCAATCTGAACGCTCTAACCCGCTAGGCTACCTGCCGTCCCAATCTGAAATCTGTAAATGACAAAATTCAGATGCAGCTTTTGGTTGTTCCATCCACTGAAACACAAACCACTGTGGTGTGCCATATATACAGTACAAAACTACTGTGGTGTGCCATATATACAATACAAAACCACTGTGGTGTGCCATATACACAGTACAACACCACTGTGGTGTGCCATATATACAGTACAAACCACTGTGGTGTGCCATATATACAGTACAAACCACTGTGGTGTGCCATATATACAGTACAAACCACTGTGGTGTGCCATATATACAGTACAACACCACTGTGGTGTGCCATATACACAGTACAGAACCACTGTGGTGTGCCATATATACAATACAAAACTACTGTGGTGTGCCATATATACAGTACAAAACTACTGTGGTGTGCCATATACACAGTACAAAACCACTGTGGTGTGCCATATATACAATACAAAACTACTGTGGTGTGCCATATATACAGTACAAAACTACTGTGGTGTGCCATATACACAGTACAGAACCACTGTGGTGTGCCATATATACAATACAAAACTACTGTGGTGTGCCATATATACAGTACAACACCATTGTGGTGTGCCATATATACAATACAAACCACTGTGGTGTGCCATATATACAGTACAACACCACTGTGGTGTGCCATATATACAATACAAACCACTGTGGTGTGCCATATATACAGTACGACACCACTGTGGTGTGCCATATATACAGTACAAAACTACTGTGGTGTGCCATATACACAGTACAACACCACTGTGGTGTGCCATATATACAGTACAAACCACTGTGGTGTGCCATATATACAGTACAAAACTACTGTGGTGTGCCATATATACAGTACAAAACTACTGTGGTGTGCCATATACACAGTACAGAACCACTGTGGTGTGCCATATATACAATACAAAACTACTGTGGTGTGCCATATATACAGTACAACACCATTGTGGTGTGCCATATATACAATACAAACCACTGTGGTGTGCCATATATACAGTACAACACCACTGTGGTGTGCCATATATACAATACAAACCACTGTGGTGTGCCATATATACAGTACGACACCACTGTGGTGTGCCATATATACAGTACAAAACTACTGTGGTGTGCCATATATACAGTACAAAACTACTGTGGTGTGCCATATACACAGTACAACACCACTGTGGTGTGCCATATATACAGTACAAACCACTGTGGTGTGCCATATATACAGTACAAAACTACTGTGGTGTGCCATATATACAGTACAAAACTACTGTGGTGTGCCATATATACAGTACAACACCACTGTGGTGTGCCATATATACAATACAAACCACTGTGGTGTGCCATATATACAGTACGACACCACTGTGGTGTGCCATATATACAGTACAAAACCACTGTGGTGTGCCATATATACAGTACAACACCACTGTGGTGTGCCATATATACAATACAAAACCACTGTGGTGTGCCATATATACAGTACAAAACCACTGTGGTGTGCCATATATACAGTACAACACCACTGTGGTGTGCCATATATATAGTACAAAACCACTGTGGTGTGCCATATATACAATACAAAACCACTGTGGTGTGCCATATATACAGTACAACACCACTGTGGTGTGCCATATATACAGTACAACACCACTGTGGTGTGCCATATATATAGTACAAAACCACTGTGGTGTGCCATATATACAATACAAAACCACTGTGGTGTGCCATATATACAGTACAAAACCACTGTGGTGTGCCATATATACAAACCACTGTGGTGTGCCATATATACAATACAAACCACTGTGGTGTGCCATATATACAGTACAACACCACTGTGGTGTGCCATTCAAAAGGGACATTTAACATTACTTTCCAATCATTGGCTTGAAATAGAGTTTAAATCGCCAGGCGTTTGGAAAATGTGCATTTTATAAAATAAGGAAATAATGAAAACAATACATTTTCAAAATCGAGAAACATACCTGGAATAAAAGTTGTTCTCTTCTCTCACAGGATAAAAAAAAGACAAATCAAAGTTCCCCAAACAAGTCTCTACAAATAAAATTGTCCTTTGGATTTTCAGATGTCAGTTAGCTCATAGAACACTTCCCCAGACTCTCGCAGTCCGAAAAACGTAGGAAAACATACAGTCTTTCATCTCCTTCCCTTTTCTTCCGTGACTATAAGTACCTGGCTCCAGTGATAAGATTACGTATAACAATAGACAACAGCATTGCATGTTAAATAACCTAACGTCCCCCTTCAACTGCCCGTGGTTAGAAGAAACAGAACAGAAGAAGAAGAAAAGGCCATGTTGAAAGCCAACCCTTCACAGGTACCTTGTCATCTCCAGTTTCAGCTGATGCTCACGGAAGGTGCTGTCTTCTTCATCTAAGGGACTGTACAGTGACAATGGGGAGGATGCGGGGGGAGAGAGAGAGGGCAGTGACTGTAGTGTGTGTGTGCGTGCGTGCGTGCGTGCGTGCGTGTGCATCTGTGTGTGTGTGTGTGTGTGTGTGTGTGTGTGTGTGTGTGTGTGTGTGTGTGTGTGTGTGTGTGTGTGTGTGTGTGTGTGTGTGTGTGTGTGTGTGTGTGTGTGTGTGTGTGTGTGTGTGTGTGTGTGTGTGTGTGTTGTGTGGTGTCTCCCACCCACAGTCACAGTGGTAAAGTAGCACAGTCTGATTTATGAAGCTGGGAAACTGATTCAATGTTTCAGGTTAATATTTGAAATTAAAATTCCACCTTGTTTAGGGTTTGTTTTTTTTACGTGAAAACAACAACAAAAAATTAAAACAGACTCAAAATTGTATTCATATTTTATTGCGACAACATGACACATGATAACTCCCAGGTCTACAAAATAAAAGTTCATATGATTCACATGATAACTCCCAGGTCTACAAAATAAAAGTTCCCGTGATGTGTGAGTTCAGATAGGCATCAATGCTACAGCAAACTCAAGAAAGTAAGATGGCTGCTCACCGACAAATTACAAAAATCCAACAAAAGGAGCTTACCAGGAAAAAAAACACGGACTAATTCGAGGCAGAAATTACTTGGAGCAGTCAACAAAAGAATCTAGAGATTAATTTCTTATTTGCTCGCTTTAATCTATTGTTCGGGATGAGTACAGGTGACTGACGGTTCCACCGCAGTCTGACTTCTTCCTTCCTCGAAATATTCTTTTTGGAAGTTTTTACTGGTAATGCCCATTTGTTGAATTTTCTTTATTCACGCCGCAGTTCCGCCCTCTCTGAAATATCCGTGTTTGTTCAGAATGACAACATGCAGGCACAATAGAGCAGTAGCAGACATACAGCAACACAGAGACTATTCACCCATATTATTTTTTAGGTGTCTGTGTGTTTGTTGAGGGTTTCCTTTTTTTTCAGAGGAAGTATTTATAACAATGTGAAAACACACCTGCTGTGAGGTCAATACAGTACTTGACCTTTTGACTGTACTCAGTCTCAATATCTCTGATCATCAAACTATTTACGGTGTATCATAAGGAGCTTGGCTGGCTAAACATAGTGTCATATCAGGAACAATAGATTTAATTTTTGAAGAACTGAGGTATTGATGGAGGTGGCCTGTTACAGTTAATCACAAAACAATACAACTAAACATAGCTCTGCTTTTCAGGAAGTCTAAAAACCTAATAGCAGGAACCCTACCTTCATACAATATGAGCCAAAACATGGGGGGGGGGGGGGGGGGGGAGGCTCCATCCCTAAATTGCCTATTTCTCTCATAAGAAAAAGCCCTGGTCATCCAGCCCTCACCTGAATTTCACAGCAGAACTGCAGCCTACGTTGTAGCGCAGGCTAAAAGTCGACTGTCCTTGAAAAAAGCTAATCCTTCCTGAGCCTCAGCAGAGAAACGTGGCTAGCTGTTTACACCCAATTGTTAGGGTTCTCAAGGGGCCAATTCAAGGACGCTATGCTCCGGGTGTCACACGATTCATCGGACGAGTCAAAACACAGGGATTCTGTTTCACAGGGCTAATCCTGACTAGTCTGAACGTCCACGGTTGGAGCCCAGGCCCCGGATCCCACACTCTCTAACCAGGATATTAGCTGCACGGTTGGTCGGATGATTTTGTAACCTGGAGGAAAAGGAAAAGCTAGACCACCACTGTCTACAATATTAACACATTCTACATTCTACATACAACTATTCATCATGTATTCATATACTGTAACATGCATGTTTAGCATCTCCTAGACGCATTCTGTCATCAGTTGAAACTTGGGGTTTGTGTATGGGGGAGGGGGGGGGGGGGGGGGTGAGGCTGGGATGTCACTACAGTAGCTTACCCAGAATGCCCCTGTGCCTCTCCAGTCTCGACAGAGGAGTGGTGAAAACTTAAGAACAGGTGGCTCGGTCCTTTCTCTCTCTCCCTATCCTCTCTCTCTCCCTATCCTATCTCTCTCCCTATCCTCCCTCTCTCCCTATCCTCTTTCTCTCCCTATACTCTCTCTCCCTATCCTCCCTCTCTCCCTATCCCCCCCTCTCTCTATCCTCTCTCTCTCCCTATCCTCCCACTCTCGCTATCCTCCCTCTCTCCCTATACCCCCCTCTCCCTATCCTCCCTCTCTCCCTATCCCCCCCCTCTCCCTATCCTCTCTCTCTCCCTATCCTCTCTCTCTCCCTGTCCTCCCTCTCTCCCTATCCCCCCCTCTCCCTATCCCCCCCTCTCCTTATCCTCTCTCTCCCTATCCTCTCTCTCTCCCTATCACCCCCTCTCCCTATCCTCCCACTCTCCCTATCCTCCCCTCTCTCCATATCCTCCCTCTCTCCCTATCCTCCCTGTCTCCCTATCTTCTCTCTCTCCCTATATTCCCTCTCTCCCTATCCTCCCTCTCTCCCTATCCTCTCTCTCTCCCTATCCTCCCTCTCTCCCATCCTCCCTCTCTCCCTATCCTCCCTCTCTCCCTATCCTCTCTCTCTCCCTATCCTCCCTCTCTCCCTATCCCCCCCTCTCCCTGTCCTCTCTCTCTCCCTATCCTCTCTCTCTCCCTATCCTCCCCTCTCTCCCTATCCTCCCTTTCTCCCTATCCTCCCTCTCTCCCTATCCTCTCTCTCTCCCTATCCTCTCTCTCTCCCTATCCCCCCTCTCCCTATCCTCTCTCTCTCCCTATCCTCTCTCTCTCCCTATCCTCTCTCTCTCTCCCTATCCTCTCTTTCTCCCTATCCCCCCACTCTCCCTATCCTCTCTCTCTCCCTATCCTCCCACTCTCCCTATCCTCCCGCTCTCCCTACCCCCCTATCCTCCCTCTCTCCCTTTCCTGCCACTCTCCCTATTCCCCCATATCCTCCAACTCTCCCTATCCCCCCCTCTCAATATCCTCCCTCTCTCCCTTTCCTCCCCTCTCTCCATATCCTCCCTCTCTCCCTATCCTCCCTCTCTCCCTACCCTCCCCTCTCTCCCTATCCTCCCTCTCTCCCTATCCTCTCACTCTCCCTATCCTCCCTCTCTCCCTATCCTCCCACTCTCCCTATCCTCCCTCTCTCCCTATCCTCCCCTCTCTCCCTATCCTCCCACTCTCCCTATCCCCCGCTATCCTCCACTCTCTCTATATCCTCCCACTCTCGCTATCCTCCCCCTCTCGCTATCCTCCCCCTCTCCCTATCCTCCCACTCTCCCTATCCTCCCACTCTCCCTATCCTCCCCCTCTCCCTATCCTCCCACTCTCCCTATCCCCCCCCTCTCCCTATCCTCCCTCTCTCCCTATCCTCCCTCTCTCCCTATCCCCCCCTCTCCATATCCTCCCACTCTCCCTATCTCCCCTACCAACCCCTCTCTCCCTATCCTCCCTCTCTCCCTATCCTCTCTCTCTCCCTATCCTCCCTCTCTCCCTATCATCCCAGTCTCCCTATCCTCCCTCTCTCCCTATCCTCCCCTCTCTCCCTATCCTCCCACTCTCCCTATCCCCCCCTATCCTCCACTCTCTCCATATCCACCCACTCTCGCTATCCTCCCCCTCTCCCTATCCTCCCACTCTCCCTATCCTCCCACTCTCCCTATCCTCCCCCTCTCCCTATCCTCCCACTCTCCCTATCCTCCCCCTCTCCCTATCCTCCCCCTCTCCCTATCCCCCCTCTCTCCCTATCCTACCACTCTCCCTATCCTCCCACTCTTCCTATCCTCCCACTCTCCCTATCCTCCCTCTCTCCCTATCCTACCTCTCTCGCTATCCTCCCACTCTCGCTATCCTCCCCCTCTCCCAATCCTCCCACTCTCGCTATCCTCCCCCTCTCCCTATCCTCCCTCTCTCGCCAAACCTCTCCCTCTCCCTATCCTCCCTCTCTCCCTATCCTCTCTCTCTCCCTATCCTCTCTCTCTCCCTATCCTCTCTCTCTCCCTATCCTCCCACTCTCCCTATCCTCTCTCTCTCCCTATCCTCCCACTCTCCCTATCCTCCCGCTCTCCCTACCCCCCTATCCTCCCTCTCTCCCTATCCCCCCCTCTCCCTGTCCTCTCTCTCTCCCTATCCTCTCTCTCTCCCTATCCTCCCCTCTCTCCCTATCCTCCCTCTCTCCCTATCCTCCCTCTCTCCCTATCCTCTCTCTCTCCCTATCCTCTCTCTCTCCCTATCCCCCCCTCTCCCTATCCTCTCTCTCTCCCTATCCTCTCTCTCTCCCTATCCTCTCTCTCTCTCCCTATCCTCTCTTTCTCCCTATCCCCCCACTCTCCCTATCCTCTCTCTCTCCCTATCCTCCCACTCTCCCTATCCTCCCGCTCTCCCTACCCCCCTATCCTCCCTCTCTCCCTATCCTGCCACTCTCCCTATTCCCCCCTATCCTCCAACTCTCCCTATCCCCCCCTCTCAATATCCTCCCTCTCTCCCTTTCCTCCCCTCTCTCCATATCCTCCCTCTCTCCCTATCCTCCCTCTCTCCCTATCCTCCCTCTCTCCTTATCCTCCCACTCTCCCTATCCCCCCCCTCTCCAAATCCTCCCACTCTCCCTATCTCCCCTACCCTCCCCTCTCTCCCTATCCTCCCTCTCTCCCTATCCTCTCACTCTCCCTATCCTCCCTCTCTCCCTATCCTCCCACTCTCCCTATCCTCCCTCTCTCCCTATCCTCCCCTCTCTCCCTATCCTCCCACTCTCCCTATCCCCCCCTATCCTCCACTCTCTCCATATCCTCCCACTCTCGCTATCCTCCCCCTCTCCCTATCCTCCCACTCTCCCTATCCTCCCCTCTCTCCCTATCCTCCCTCTCTCCCTATCCTCTCTCTCTCCCTATATTCCCTCTCTCCCTATCCTCCCTCTCTCCCTATCCTCTCTCTCTCCCTAGCCTCCCTCTCTCCCATCCTCCCTCTCTCCCTATCCTCCCTCTCTCCCTATCCTCTCTCTCTCCCTATCCTCTCTCTCTCCCTATCCTCTCTCTCTCCCTATCCTCCCACTCTCCCTATCCTCTCTCTCTCCCTATCCTCCCACTCTCCCTATCCTCCCGCTCTCCCTACCCCCCTATCCTCCCTCTCTCCCTATCCCCCCTCTACCTGTCCTCTCTCTCTCCCTATCCTCTCTCTCTCCCTATCCTCCCCTCTCTCCCTATCCTCCCTCTCTCCCTATCCTCCCTCTCTCCCTATCCTCTCTCTCTCCCTATCCTCTCTCTCTCCCTATCCCCCCCTCTCCCTATCCTCTCTCTCTCCCTATCCTCTCTCTCTCCCTATCCTCTCTCTCTCTCCCTATCCTCTCTTTCTCCCTATCCCCCCACTCTCCCTATCCTCTCTCTCTCCCTATCCTCCCACTCTCCCTATCCTCCCGCTCTCCCTACCCCCCTATCCTCCCTCTCTCCCTATCCTGCCACTCTCCCTATTCCCCCCTATCCTCCAACTCTCCCTATCCCCCCTCTCAATATCCTCCCTCTCTCCCTTTCCTCCCCTCTCTCCATATCCTCCTCTCTCCCTATCCTCCCTCTCTCCCTATCCTCCCTCTCTCCTTATCCTCCCACTCTCCCTATCCCCCCCTCTCCATATCCTCCCACTCTCCCTATCTCCCCTACCCTCCCCTCTCTCCCTATCCTCCCTCTCTCCCTATCCTCTCACTCTCCCTATCCTCCCTCTCTCCCTATCCTCCCACTCTCCCTATCCTCCCTCTCTCCCTATCCTCCCCTCTCTCCCTATCCTCCCACTCTCCCTATCCCCCCTTATCCTCCACTCTCTCCATATCCTCCCACTCTCACTATCCTCCCCCTCTCCATATCCTCCCACTCTCCCTATCCTCCCACTCTCCCTATCCTCCCCCTCTCCCTATCCTCCCACTCTCCCTATCCTCCCACTCTCCCTATCCTCCCCCTCTCCCTATCCTCCCTCTCTCCCTATCCTCCCTCTCTCCCTATCCCCCCCTCTCCATATCCTCCCACTCTCCCTATCTCCCCTACCAACCCCTCTCTCCCTATCCTCCCTCTCTCCCTATCCTCTCTCTCTCCCTATCCTCCCTCTCTCCCTATCATCCCAGTCTCCCTATCCTCCCTCTCTCCCTATCCTCCCCTCTCTCCCTATCCTCCCACTCTCCCTATCCCCCCTATCCTCCACTCTCTCCATATCCTCCCACTCTCGCTATCCTCCCCCTCTCCCTATCCTCCCACTCTCCCTATCCTCCCACTCTCCCTATCCTCCCCCTCTCCCTATCCTCCCACTCTCCCTAGCCTCCCCCTCTCCCTATCCTCCCTCTCTCCCTATCCTACCACTCTCCCTATCCTCCCACTCTCCCTATCCTCCCACTCTCCCTATCCTCCCTCTCTCCCTATCCTACCTCTCTCGCTATCCTCCCACTCTCGCTATCCTCCCCCTCTCCCAATCCTCCCACTCTCGCTATCCTCCCCCTCTCCCTATCCTCCCTCTCTCCCTATCCTCTCCCTCTCCCTATCCTCCCTCTCTCCCTATCCTCCCTCTCTCCCTATCCTCCCCCTCTCCCTATCCTCCCCCTCTCCCTATCCTCCCAATCTCCCTATCCTCCCACTCTCCCCATCCTCCCCTCTCTCCCCATCCTCCCCTCTCTCCCTATCCTCCCACTCTCCCTATCCTCCCTCTCTCCCTATCCTCCCCTCTCTCCCTATCCTCCCCTCTCTCCCTATCCTCCCACTCTCCCTATCCTCCCACTCTCCCTATCCTCCCCTCTCTCCCTATGCTCCCCTCTCTCCCTATCCTCTCGCTCTCCCTATCCTCCCTCTCTCCCTAACCTCCCACTCTCCCTATCCTCACTCTCTCCCTATCCTCCCACTCTCCCTATATTCCCCTCTCTCCCTATCCTCTCTCTCTCCCTATCCTCCCTCTCTCCCTATTCTCCAACTCTCCCTATCCTCCCTCTCTCCCTATCCTCCCACTCTCCCTATCTTCCCTCTCTCCCTATCCTCTCTCTCTCCCTATCCTCCCTCTCTCCCTATCCTCCCACTCTCCCACTCTCCCTCTCTCCCTATCCTCCCACTCTCCCTATCCTCCCCTCTCTCGCTATCCTCCCCCTCTCCCTATCCTCCCACTCTCCCTATCCTCCCTCTCTCCCTATCCTCTCTCTCTCCCTATCCTCTCTCTCTCCCTATCCCCCCTCTCCCTATCCTCTCTCTCTCACTATCCTCTCTCTCTCCCTATCCTCTCTCTCTCTCCCTATCCTCTCTTTCTCCCTATCCCCCACTCTCCCTATCCTCTCTCTCTCCTCCTATCCTCCCACTCTCCCTATCCTCCCGCTCTCCCTACCCCCCTATCCTCCCTCTCTCCCTATCCTGCCACTCTCCTATTCCCCCCCTATCCTCCAACTCTCCCTATCCCCCCCTCTCAATATCCTCCCTCTCTCCCTTTCCTCGCCTCTCTCCATATCCTCCCTCTCTCCCTATCCTCCCTCTCTCCCTATCCTCCCTCTCTCCCTATCCTCCCTCTCTCCCTATCCCCCCTCTCCATATCCTCCCACTCTCCCTATCTCCCCTACCCATCCCCTCTCTCCCTATCCTCCCTCTCTCCCTATCCTCTCTCTCTCCCTATCCTCCCTCTCTCCCTATCCTCCCACTCTCCCTTTCCTCCCTCTCTCCCTATCCTCCCCTCTCTCCCTATCCTCCCTCTCTCCCTATCCCCCCTATCCTCCACTCTCTCCATATCCTCCCACTCTCGCTATCCTCCCACTCTCCCTATCCTCCCACTCTCCCTATCCTCCCACTCTCCCTATCCTCCCCCTCTCCCTATCCTCCCACTCTCCCTATCCTCCCCCTCTCCCTATCCTCCCTCTCTCCCTATCCTCCCTCTCTCCCTATCCCCCCCTCTCCATATCTCTCCCAATCTCCCTATCTCCCCTACCCTCCCCTCTCCCTATCCTCCCTCTCTCCCTATCCTCTCTCTCTCCCTATCCTCCCTCTCTCCCTATCATCCCTCTCTCCCTATCATCCCACTCTCCCTATCCTCCCTCTCTCCCTATCCTCCCCTCTCTCCCTATCCTCCCACTCTCCCTATCCCCCCCTATCCTCCACTCTCTCCATATCCTCCCACTCTCGCTATCCTCCCCCTCTCCCAATCCTCCCACTCTCGCTATCCTCCCTCTCTCCCTATCCTCCCCTCTCTCCCTATCCTCCCTCTCTCCCTATCCTCCCCTCTCTCCCTATCCTCCCTCTCTCCATATCCTCCCACTCTCCCTATCCTCCCTCTCTCCCTATCCTCCCACTCTCCCTATCCTCCCCTCTCTCCCTATCCTCCCTCTCTCCCTATCCTCCCACTCTCCCTATCCTCCCCTCTCTCCCTATCCTCCCTCTCTCCCTATCCTCCCACTCTCCCTATCCTCTCTCTCTCTCCCTATCCTCCCCCTCTCCCTATCCTCCCCCTCTCCCTATCCTCCCAATCTCCCTATCCTCCCAATCTCCCTATCCTCCCACTCTCCCCATCCTCCCCTCTCTCCCCATCCTCCCCTCTCTCCCCATCCTCCCACTCTCACTATCCTCCCCCTCTCCCTATCCTCCCTCTCTCCCTATCCTCCCACTCTCCCTATCCTCCCCTCTCTCCCTATCCTCCCCTCTCTCCCTATCCTCCCACTCTCCCTATCCTCCCACTCTCCCTATCCTCCCCTCTCTCCCTATGCTGCCCTCTCTCCCTATCATCTGTCTCTCCCTATCCTCCCTCTCTCCCTAACCTCCCACTCTCCCTATCCTCACTCTCTCCCTATCCTCCCACTCTCCCTATATTCCCCTCTCTCCCTATCCTCTCTCTCTCCCTATCCTCCCTCTCTCCCTATTCTCCCACTCTCCCTATCCTCCCTCTCTCCCTATCCTCCCTCTCTCCCTATTCTCCCACTCTCCCTATCCTCCCTCTCTCCCTATCCTCCCACTCTCCCTATCCTCCCTCTCTCCCTATCCTCCCTCTCTCCCTATCCTCCCTCTCTCCCTATCCTCCCTCTCTCCCTATCCTCCCTCTCTCCCTATCCTCCCCTCTCTCGCTATCCTCCCCCTCTCCCTATCCTCCCACTCTCCCTATCCTCCCTCTCTCCCTATCCTCTCTCTCTCCCTATCCTCCCACTCTCCCTATCCTCCCCTCTCTCCCTATCCTCCCTCNTAATAGTATGGAACTTGGCTGAAATCAAAACCAATCGTCTTATTTTCTAACCAACACACAACTGTCAAATGTACACCAATGTACACCGATGTACACCAATGTACACCAATGTACACCGATGTACACCAATGTACACCGGTGTACACCAATGTACACTGATGTACACCAATGTACACTGATGTACACCAAAGTACACCAATGTACACCAATGTACACCGGTGTACACCGATGTACACCAATGTACACCAATGTACACCAATGTACACCAATGTACACCAATGTGCACCAATGTGCACAGATGTACATGTATGTGTCATCACCATTCATGCTGAACCCCATCTCAAAGCCTTGTGTCACATAGAAAGATGTACTTACATCCTATCTGTGCATCGGGAAAATACTTTGTACTCCTATGGAATTTGGCTGAAATCAAAACCCGTTATTATATCACACTTTCTAATACTTACATAACTACAGTATTTCATGCATGCCAACACCTACAGCCATTTAAACCGTTGTACCTTTCGTGCCCAACCTGGGACAATCTCAGTCCTATTGTCTGGTTAAAAAGGTGTGCTTCAACTTACATCTCCACAGAGTTCTCTCTCTCTCTAAAAATCAGGTTTTAGCCGGCCCGAAGCCAACACCCATTGTCTTGTCTGAAAATGACCAACCCTTACATCATGCATGCCAGAACATACAGTAGTATACTATAGCAGTTCACCCACTTTTTCCTGCCTGTCCTTGATCCGTCCCAATTGTGTCTGGTTTGCTTAATCCTTATTGCGTTACTTTCAAATGCATCGTTTACCAGGTCAGTGTCCTCTTTAAATATTAGAATCCCTTCAAGTCAATGGTTTATTAGTTTACTGTATAGATATATTTAATAGGTCGTTTGATAGTACATATGGAGATATTCGAATCCCTTCAAGTCAATGGTTGTGTGACGGGTGAATTATACTTCTGTAGTTCTCCCACTGGTCCACTGGACCTCAGCCAGCGGTGAGAGTGGCGTGGCGAGACGATTCATCCTTCTCTCCCTCTCTTCAAAGGGTTAGCTGTCACAGCCCGATCATGTGTTGGAGCGTTCGCTTGTGACTGGACGGCCGACGCTATTCATGGAGGCGTCTCTCAGATTCCCGGCTGGCATTGGTGCAGGATTTCCACAACAATGAAGACTGAGATGGTTGCTAATGATTAGGACGGTGTTAACTTAGCCTCATATAAACTGCAGTCTACAGAATCCTAGTGTTTTCTCTTCATTATTTTTACATTTTGACACAAGTTGGATGAGAGACGGTCCTTACAGAAAGTGAACTTTTTTACTGTAGCTAGCCTCACCTGAACCTTCCTCTATGGGACTAAATGAGCAGACAGTGTTTGTCATCGCGTAGAGTCCTGAGGCAACAGAAAGAACAATGTCCGTTGTCTGTCTCTGTATAACGGATCTGTGGCACAAGCATGGCCTAGCCCAGCCAACACGAGGAACGCTGGCTCGGGGAACAAGCTCCAGCTGAACACTGTTCCCTTTATCAGGGTGTGGCAGCCCTCTAACTCCGTGGTTCCCAAACTTCTACCCTCGGCCTCTCCCTTCTAGCATTGGGGAACATCCCACGCAACGTCTATTTATATGGGCACAAGCACTGTTCATGACACAAACTGTAAACACCCCTCTTGTTGGCAGAGAGAACATTTTGCAGGTTTGAAAGCACATTTCCTGCAATTCTATAATTTTTGTCATGAGGTACAGAGATAATTTAGCATTTTTAAAGCACATTTCCTTGTCTGATGTGTATTTATGTGATTTTTGAGTGACTCAAAATCTATGTGTAGCATATAGAGATGTGTGAAACTCACGCCCTCAGCCTCAGAGATGTGTCCTACTGTATTACCTCCCACTCCCCCTACTGTATTACCTCATGCTGCTCCTCCCCCTACTGAATTAACTCACACTGCTCCTCCCCCTACTGTATTACCTCACGCTGCCCGTCCCCATACTGTATTACCTCCCACTCCCCCTACTGTATTACCTCACGCTGCTCCTCCCCCTACTGTATTACCTCACGCTGCTCCTCCCCTTACTGTATTACCTCACGCTGCTCTCCCCCTACTGTATTACCTCACGCTGCTCCTCCCCCTACTGTATTACCTCACGTTACTCCTCCCCCTACTGTATTACCTCACGTTACTCCTCCCCCTACTGTATTACCTCACGTTACTCCTCCCCCTACTGTATTACCTCACGTTACCCCTCCCCCTACTGCATTACCTCACGCTGCTCCTCCCCCTACTGTATTACCTCACGCTGCCCCTCCCCATACTGTATTACCTCCCACTCCCCCTACTGTATTACCTCATGCTGCTCCTCCCCCTACTGAATTAACTCACGCTGCTCCTCCTACTGTATTACCTCACGCTGCCCCTCCCCATACTGTATTACCTCCCACTCCCCCTACTGTATTACCTCACGCTGCTCCTCCCCCTACTGAATTAACTCACGCTGCTCCTCCCCCTACTGTATTACCTCACGCTGCGCCTCCCCCTACTGTATTACCACCCACTCCCCCTACTGTATTACCTCATGCTGCTCCTCCCCCTACTGTATTACCTCATGCTGCTCCTCCCCCTACTGTATTACCTCATGCTGAACCTCCCCCCACTGTATTACCTCCCCCTACTGTATTACCTCACGCTGCTCCTCCCCCTACTGTATTACCTCACGCTGCTCCTCCCCCTACTGTATTACCTCACGCTGCCCCTCCCCATACTGTATTACCTCCCACTCCCCCTACTGTATTACCTCATGCTGCACCTCCCCCTACTGTATTACCTCACGCTGCTCCTCCCCCTACTGTATTACCTCCCACTCCCCCTACTGTATTACCTCATGCTGCACCTCCCCCTACTGTATTACCTCACGCTGCTCCTCCCCCTACTGTATTACCTCCCACTCCCCCTACTGTATTACCTCATGCTGCACCTCCCCCTACTGTATTACCCCATGCTGCTCCTCCCCCTACTGTATTACCTCATGCTGCTCCTCCCCCTACTGTATTACCTCACGCTGCTTTCCCCCTACTGTATTACCTCACGCTGCTCCTCCCCCTACTGTATTACCTCCCACTCCCCCTACTGTATTACCTCACGCTGCGCCTCCCCCTACTGTATTACCTCCCACTCCCCCTACTGTATTACCTCATGCTGCTCCTCCCCCTACTGTATTACCTCCCACTTCCCCCTACTGTATTACCTCATGCTGCTCCTCCCCCTACTGTATTACCTCCCACTCCCCCTACTGTATTACCTCATGCTGCTCCTCCCCCTACTGTATTACCTCCCACTCCCCCTACTGTATTACCTCATGCTGCTCCTCCCCCTACTGTATTACCTCCCCCTACTGTATTCCCTCACGCTGCTCCTCCCCCTACTGTATTACCTCCCCCTACTGTATTACCTCATGCTGCTCCTCCCCCTACTGTATTACCTCCCCCTACTGTATTACCTCATGCTGCTCCTCCCCCTACTGTATTACCGCATGCTGCTCTTCCCCCTACTGTATTACCTCATGCTGCTTTCCCCCTACTGTATTACCTCACGCTGCTCCTCCCCCTACTGTATTACCTCACGCTGCCCCTCCCCCTACTGTATTACCTCATGCTGCTCCTCCCCCTACTGTATTACCTCATGCTGCTCCTCCCCCTACTGTATTACCGCATGCTGCTCCTCCCCCTACTGTATTACCTCATGCTGCTCCTCCCCCTACTGTATTACCTCACGCTGCTCCTCCCCCTACTGTATTACCTCACGCTGCTCTCCCCCTACTGTATTACCTCATGCTGAACCTCCCCTTACTGTATTACCTCATGCTGCTCCTCCCCATACTGTATTACCTCCCCCTACTGTATTACCTCATGCTGCTCCTCCCCCTACTGTATTACCTCATGCTGCTCCTCCCCCTACTGTATTACCTCATGCTGCTCCTCCCCCTACTGTATTACCTCATGCTGAACCTCCCCCTACTGTATTACCTCCCCCTACTGTATTACCTCACGCTGCTCTTCCCCCTACTGTATTACCGCCCACTCACCCCTACTGTATTACCTCACGCTGCTCCTCCCCCTACAGTATTACCTCACGCTGCTCCTCCCCCTACTGTATTACCTCATGCTGCTCCTCCCCCTACTGTATTACCTCACGCTGATCCTCCCCCTACTGTATTACCTCATGCTGCTCCTCCCCCTACTGTATTACCTCACGCTGCTCCTCCCCCTACTGTATTACCTCACGCTGCCCCTCCCCATACTGTATTACCTCATGCTGCTCCTCCCCCACTGTATTACCTCACGCTGCTCCTCCCCCTACTGTATTACCTCACGCTGCTCCTCCCCCTACTGTATTACCTCACGCTGCTCCTCCCCATACTGTATTACCGCCCACTCCCCCTACTGTATTACCTCATGCTGCTCCTCCCCCTACTGTATTACCTCCCACTCCCCCTACTGTATTACCTCATGCTGCTCCTCCCCCACTGTATTACCTCACGCTGCTCCTCCCCCTACTGTATTACCTCACGCTGCTCCTCCCCCTACTGTATTACCTCACGCTGCTCCTCCCCCTACTGTATTACCGCCCACTCACCCCTACTGTATTACCTCACGCTGCTCCTCCCCCTACTGTATTACCTCACGCTGCTCCTCCCCCTACTGTATTACCTCATGCTGCTCCTCCCCCTACTGTATTACCTCACGCTGCTCATCCCCCTACTGTATTACCTCATGCTGCTCCTCCCCCTACTTTATTACCTCACGCTGCTCCTCCTGTACCAGTTATCCCTAACAGTACTAGTAGCTAGCCAGTTAGCCCTAAAAGTACTAGTAGCTAGCCAGTTAGCCCTAACAGTACTAGTAGCTAGCCAGTTAGCCCTAAAAGTACTAGTAGCTAGCCAGTTAGCCCTAACAGTACTAGTAGCTAGCCAGTTAGCCCTAACAGTACTAGTAGCTAGCCAGTTATCCCTAACAGTACTAGTAGCTAGCCAGTTAGCCCTAACAGTACTAGTTGCTTGCCAGTTAGCCCTAACAGTACTAGTAGCTAGCCAGTTATCCCTAACAGTACTAGTAGCTAGCCAGTTAGCCCTAACAGTACTAGTAGCTATCCAGTTAGCCCTAACAGTACTAGTAGCTAGCCAGTTATCCCTAACAGTACTAGTAGCTAGCCAGTTAGCCCTAACAGTACTAGTAGCTAGCCAGTTAGCCCTAAAAGTACTAGTAGCTAGCCAGTTAGCCCTAACAGTACTAGTAGCTAGCCAGTTAGCCCTAACAGTACTAGTAGCTAGCCAGTTATCCCTAACAGTACTATTAGCTAGCCAGTTAGCCCTAAAAGTACTAGTAGCTAGCCAGTTAGCCCTAACAGTACTAGTAGCTAGCCAGTTAGCCCTAACAGTACTAGTAGCTAGCCAGTTATCCCTAAAAGTACTAGTAGCTAGCCAGTTAGCCCTAAAAGTACTAGTAGCTAGCCAGTTATCCCTAACAGTACTAGTAGCTAGCCAGTTATCCCTAACAGTACTAGTAGCTAGCCAGTTATCCCTAACAGTACTAGTAGCTAGCCAGTTAGCCCTAACAGTACTTGTAGCTAGCCAGTTAGCCCTAACAGTAGTAGCAGCTAGCCAGTTATCCCTAACAGTACTAGTAGCTAGCCAGTTAGCCCTATTGACTTATTATGGGCTTGTGATCTACGACACGTAGGCAAGTAAACATGACAAAGTTAACACAGCATGTATTTATTAACGTATCAAGATTAATACAATATTGTAGTCAGGCTTCACATGCGATGTGAATGGGCAATATTTCATTCCGAAGTCAGAGTGTATTTTCTCTCGCTTCAGCTCAAATAATGTCCGCCATTGCTTTCAAGAAATGTTGCGCTCTTTCGTACGTGATTGCTTCATATTTCTTTGCATACTTTCCGTTGAAGCTTACATCGATGAATGCTTTAAGATATGTACATATGGACTGCGCATTTGAGAACTGCACTCCATGCTTCGTTTCACATACTTTGATTTGGACTCATACTCCAACCCTCCTGTGGTCCAACCAGAGAATGGTGGAATGCATTTTGAGAAACACCCTCTGTCTATCTCTCTTTATCATTCTGTCTGTCTGTATCTGTCTATCTCTCTTTATGATTCTGTCTGTCTGTATCTGTCTATCTCTCTTTATCATTCTGTCTGTCTGTCTCGGTCTATCTCTCTCTATCATTCTGTCTGTCTGTCTCGGTCTATCTCTCTCTATCATTCTGTCTCTCTCTGTCTATCTCTCTCTATCATTCTGCCTGTCTGTCTCTGTCTATCTCTCTCTATCATTCTGTCTGTCTCTCTGTCTATCTCTCTCTATCATTCTGTCTCTCTCTGTCTATCTCTCTCTATCATTCTGCCTGTCTGTCTCTGTCTATCTCTCTCTATCATTCTGTCTGTCTCTCTGTCTATCTCTCTCTATCATTCTGTCTGTCTCTGTCTATCTCTCTCTGTCATTCTGTCTGTCTCTCTCTGTCTATCTCTCTCTATCATTCTGTCTGTCTCTCTGTCTATCTCTCTCTATCATTCTGTCTGTCTCTGTCTATCTCTCTCTGTCATTCTGTCTGTCTCTCTGTCTATCTCTATCATTCTGCCTGTCTGTCTCTGTCTATCTCTCTCTATCATTCTGTCTGTCTCTGTCTATCTCTCTCTGTCATTCTGTCTGTCTCTCTGTCTATCTCTATCATTCTGCCTGTCTGTCTCTATCTCTCTCTCTCTATCATTCTGTCTGTCTCTCTGTCTATCTCTATCATTCTGTCTGTCTCTCTCTGTCTATCTCTCTCTATCATTCTGTCTGTCTCTCTGTCTATCTCTCTCTCTCTATCATTCTGTCTGTCTCTGTCTATCTCTCTCTATCATTCTGTCTGTCTCTCTGTCTATCTCTCTCTGTCATTCTGTCTGTCTCTCTCTGTCTATCTCTCTCTATCATTCTGTCTGTCTGTATCTGTCTATCTCTCTCTATCATTCTGCCTGTCTGTCTCTGTCTATCTCTCTCTATCATTCTATCTGTCTCTCTGTCTATCTCTCTCTATCATTCTGTCTGTCTCTGTCTATCTCTCTCTATCATTCTGTCTGTATCTCTATCTCGCTCTATCATTCTGCCTGTCTGTCTCTGTCTATCTCGCTCTATCATTCTGTCTGTCTCTCTGTCTATCTCGCTCTATCATTCTGTCTGTCTCTCTGTCTATCTCGCTCTATCATTCTGTCTGTCTCTCTGTCTATCTCTCTCTATCATTCTGTCTGTCTCTCTGTCTATCTCTCTCTCTCTATCATTCTGTCTGTCTCTCTCTGTCTATCTCTCTCTATCATTCTGTCTGTCTCTCTGTCTATCTCTCTCTGTCATTCTGTCTGTCTCTCTCTGTCTATCTCTCTCTATCATTCTGTCTGTCTGTATCTGTCTATCTCTCTCTATCATTCTGCCTGTCTGTCTCTGTCTATCTCTCTCTATCATTCTGTCTGTCTCTCTGTCTATCTCTCTCTATCATTCTGTCTGTCTCTCTGTCTATCTCTCTCTATCATTCTGTCTGTCTCTCTCTGTCTATCTCGCTCTATCATTCTGCCTGTCTGTCTCTGTCTATCTCTCTCTATCATTCTGTCTGTCTCTCTGTCTATCTCTCTCTATCATTCTGTCTGTCTCTCTCTGTCTATCTCTCTCTATCATTCTGTCTGTCGCTCTGTCTATCTCTCTCTATCATTCTGTCTGTCTGTCTCTGTCTATCTCTCTCTATCATTCTGTCTCTCTCTGTCTATCTCTCTCTATCATTCTGTCTATCTGTCTCTGTCTATCTCTCTCTATCATTCTATCTGTCTCTCTGTCTCTCTCTCTGTCGTTCTGTCTGTCTATCTCTCTCTGTCAATCTCTATCATTCTGTCTATCTCTCTCTATCTCTCTCTATCATTCTGTCTGTCTCTCTGTCTATCTCTCTCTATCATTCTGTCTGTCTCTCTCTGTCTATCTCTCTCTATCATTCTGTCTGTCTCTCTGTCTATCTCTCTCTATCATTCTGCCTGTCTGTCTCTGTATATCTCTCTCTATCATTCTGTCTGTCTCTCTGTCTATCTCTCTCTATCATTCTGTCTGTCTCTCTCTGTCTATCTCTCTCTATCATTCTGTCTGTCTCTCTGTCTATCTCTCTCTATCATTCTGTCTGTCTCTGTCTATCTCTCTCTATCATTCTGTCTGTCTCTCTATCTCGCTCTATCATTCTGCCTGTCTGTCTCTGTCTATCTCGCTCTATCATTCTGTCTGTCTCTCTGTCTATCTCGCTCTATCATTCTGTCTGTCTCTCTGTCTATCTCTCTCTATCATTCTGTCTGTCTCTCTGTCTATCTCTCTCTCTCTATCATTCTGTCTGTCTCTCTCTGTCGATCTCTCTCTATCATTCTGTCTGTCTCTCTGTCTATCTCTCTCTGTCATTCTGTCTGTCTCTCTCTGTCTATCTCTCTCTATCATTCTGTCTGTCTGTATCTGTCTATCTCTCTCTATCATTCTGCCTGTCTGTCTCTGTCTATCTCTCTCTATCATTCTGCCTGTCTGTCTCTGTCTATCTCTCTCTATCATTCTATCTGTCTGTCTGTCTCTGTCTATCTCTCTCTATCATTCTGTCTGTCTCTCTGTCTATCTCTCTCTATCATTCTGCCTGTCTGTCTCTGTCTATCTCGCTCTATCATTCTGTCTGTCTGTCTCTGTCTATCTCTCTCTATCATTCTGCCTGTCTGTCTCTGTCTATCTCTCTCTATCATGCTGTCTGTCTCTCTGTCTATCTCTCTCTATCATTCTGTCTGTCTCTCTCTGTCTATCTCTCTCTATCATTCTGTCTGTCTCTCTGTCTATCTCTCTCTATCATTCTGTCTGTCTCTGTCTATGTCTCTCTATCATTCTGTCTCTCTCTATGTTGCTCTATCATTCTGCCTGTCTGTCTCTGTCTATCTCGCTCTATCATTCTGTCTGTCTCTCTGTCTATCTCGCTCTATCATTCTGTCTGTCTCTCTCTGTCTATCTCTCTCTATCATTCTGTCTGTCTCTCTGTCTATCTCTCTCTATCATTCTGTCTGTCTCTCTCTGTCTATCTCTCTCTATCATTCTATCTGTCTCTCTGTCTATCTCTCTCTCTATCATTCTGTCTGTCTGTATCTGTCTATCTCTCTCTATCATTCTGCCTGTCTGTCTCTGTCTATCTCTCTCTATCATTCTGTCTGTATCTGTCTATCTCTCTCTATCACTCTGCCTGTCTGTCTCTGTCTATCTCTCTCTATCATTCTGTCTGTCTCTCTGTCTATCTCTCTCTATCATTCTGTCTGTCTCTCTGTCTATCTCTCTCTATCATTCTGTCTGTCTCTCTCTGTCTATCTCGCTCTATCATTCTGCCTGTCTGTCTCTGTCTATCTCTCTCTATCATTCTGTCTGTCTCTCTGTCTATCTCTCTCTATCATTCTATCTGTCTCTCTGTCTCTCTCTCTGTCGTTCTGTCTGTCTATCTCTCTCTGTCAATCTCTATCATTCTGTCTATCTCTCTCTATCTCTCTCTATCATTCTGTCTGTCTCTCTGTCTATCTCTCTCTATCATTCTGTCTGTCTCTCTCTGTCTATCTCTCTCTATCATTCTGTCTGTCTCTCTGTCTATCTCTCTCTATCATTCTGCCTGTCTGTCTCTGTATATCTCTCTCTATCATTCTGTCTGTCTCTCTGTCTATCTCTCTCTATCATTCTGTCTGTCTCTCTCTGTCTATCTCTCTCTATCATTCTGTCTGTCTCTCTGTCTATCTCTCTCTATCATTCTGTCTGTCTCTGTCTATCTCTCTCTATCATTCTGTCTGTCTCTCTATCTCGCTCTATCATTCTGCCTGTCTGTCTCTGTCTATCTCGCTCTATCATTCTGTCTGTCTCTCTGTCTATCTCGCTCTATCATTCTGTCTGTCTCTCTGTCTATCTCTCTCTATCATTCTGTCTGTCTCTCTGTCTATCTCTCTCTCTCTATCATTCTGTCTGTCTCTCTCTGTCGATCTCTCTCTATCATTCTGTCTGTCTCTCTGTCTATCTCTCTCTGTCATTCTGTCTGTCTCTCTCTGTCTATCTCTCTCTATCATTCTGTCTGTCTGTATCTGTCTATCTCTCTCTATCATTCTGCCTGTCTGTCTCTGTCTATCTCTCTCTATCATTCTGCCTGTCTGTCTCTGTCTATCTCTCTCTATCATTCTATCTGTCTGTCTGTCTCTGTCTATCTCTCTCTATCATTCTGTCTGTCTCTCTGTCTATCTCTCTCTATCATTCTGCCTGTCTGTCTCTGTCTATCTCGCTCTATCATTCTGTCTGTCTGTCTCTGTCTATCTCTCTCTATCATTCTGCCTGTCTGTCTCTGTCTATCTCTCTCTATCATGCTGTCTGTCTCTCTGTCTATCTCTCTCTATCATTCTGTCTGTCTCTCTCTGTCTATCTCTCTCTATCATTCTGTCTGTCTCTCTGTCTATCTCTCTCTATCATTCTGTCTGTCTCTGTCTATGTCTCTCTATCATTCTGTCTCTCTCTATGTTGCTCTATCATTCTGCCTGTCTGTCTCTGTCTATCTCGCTCTATCATTCTGTCTGTCTCTCTGTCTATCTCGCTCTATCATTCTGTCTGTCTCTCTCTGTCTATCTCTCTCTATCATTCTGTCTGTCTCTCTGTCTATCTCTCTCTATCATTCTGTCTGTCTCTCTCTGTCTATCTCTCTCTATCATTCTATCTGTCTCTCTGTCTATCTCTCTCTCTATCATTCTGTCTGTCTGTATCTGTCTATCTCTCTCTATCATTCTGCCTGTCTGTCTCTGTCTATCTCTCTCTATCATTCTGTCTGTATCTGTCTATCTCTCTCTATCACTCTGCCTGTCTGTCTCTGTCTATCTCTCTCTATCATTCTGTCTGTCTCTCTGTCTATCTCTCTCTATCATTCTGTCTGTCTCTCTGTCTATCTCTCTCTATCATTCTGTCTGTCTCTCTCTGTCTATCTCGCTCTATCATTCTGCCTGTCTGTCTCTGTCTATCTCTCTCTATCATTCTGTCTGTCTCTCTGTCTATCTCTCTCTATCATTCTGTCTGTCTCTCTCTGTCTATCTCTCTCTATCATTCTGTCTGTCGCTCTGTCTATCTCTCTCTATCATTCTGTCTGTCTATGTCTCTCTCTATCATTCTGTCTCTCTCTGTCTATCTCTCTCTATCATTCTGTCTATCTGTCTCTGTCTATCTCTCTCTATCATTCTATCTGTCTATCTCTCTCTGTCAATCTCTATCATTCTGTCTATCTCTCTCTATCTCTCTCTATCATTCTGTCTGTCTGTCTCTGTCTATCTCTCTCTATCATTCTGTCTGTCTGTCTCTCTATCTATCTCTCTTTAACATTCTGTCTGTCTGTCTCTGTCTCTCTCTATCATTCTGTCTTTCTCTGTCTATCTCTCTCTATCATTCTGTCTATCTCTCTCTGTCAACCTCTATCAATCTGTCTGTCTCTCTGTCTATCTCTCTCTGTCGTTCTGTCTGTCTATCTCTCTCTATCATTCTGTTTGTCTCTCTCTGTCTATCCCTCTCTATAATTCTGTTTGTCTCTCTCTGTCTATCCCTCTCTATAATTCTGTTTGTCTCTCTGTCTATCTCTCTCTATTGTTCTGTCTGTCTCTCTCTTCCTGCCTCTTTCTGTCTGTGTGTGTCTCTCTCGCTCTCTGATTGTCTCTCTCTCTCTCTTTGATTCTCTCTTTGGTGCCAGCTGCCTGCCACACATGAACAGGGAGAGAGAGAGGGAGAGAGAGAGAGAGAGGGAGAGGGAGAGATGGAGCGACCCAAGGACACTGATAACAAAAGGCAAAAGGGTGTGCACTCTTTTTCTCTCTCTCTCTCTATTCTCACACATAAAATTGTACTGAGTCATGCGTGCAAACAATCATATTCACTAGATGCGGTATTTTATATTGGCAAGTCATCATCTTTGGTTCAAAGCTGTTTATTTCACCAGGCTATTGGAGCCGGCTAGAACCCTAGATAGGCGACAGTCATTCTCCTTGTTACTGATGCACAGTCCCTCCAGTGGCTTGGCAGGGTACAGTAGGCTACACTCTCCAATTGTGGACGTGGCACCATGGAATTGAAAAGACATGTACTGTAGAACACCTGTGGGCATCTAGGCCTTCCAATATCCCACGTTATCATGTTCCCAGGTATCCCATGTTATCATGTTCCCAGGTATCCCATGTTATCATGTTCCCAGGTATCCCATGTTATCATGTTCCCAGGTATCCCATGTTATCATGTTCCCAGGTATCCCATGTTATCATGTTCCCAGGTATCCCAGGTTATCATGTTCCCAGGTATCCCATGTTATCATGTTCCCAGATATCCCATGTTATCATGTTCCCAGGTATCATGTTATCATGTTCCCAGATATCCCATGTTATCATGTTTTCAGGTATCCCATGTTATCATGTTCCCAGGTATCCCATGTTATCATGTTCCCAGGTATCCCATGTTATCATGTTCCCAGATAGCCCATGTTATCATGTTCCCAGGTATCATGTTATCATGTTCCCAGGTATCCCATGTTATCATGTCCCCAGGTATGCCATGTTATCATGTTCCCAGGTATCCCATGTTATCATGTTCCCAGGTATCCCATGTTATCATGTTCCCAAGTATCATGTTATCATGTTCCCAGATATCCCATGTTATCATGTTCCCAGATATCCCACGTTATCATGTTCCCAGATATCCCACGTTACCATGTTCCCAGATATCCCACGTTACCATGTTCCCAGGTATCATGTTATCATGTTCCCAGGTATCATGTTATCATGTTCCCAGGTATCATGTTATCATGTTCACCGATATCCCATGTTATCATGTTCCCAGGTATCCCATGTTATCATATTCCCAGGTATCCCATGTTATCATGTTCCCAGGTATCCCATGTTATCATGTTCCCAGGTATCATGTTCCCAGGTATCCCATGTTATCATGTTCTCAGGTATCATGTTATCATGTTCCCAGGTATCCCATGTTATCATGTTCCCAGGTATCCCATGTTATCATGTTCCCAGGTATCCCATGTTATCATGTTCCCAAGTATCATGTTATCATGTTCCCAGGTATCATGTTATCATGTTCACAGGTATCATGTTATCATGTTCCCAGGTATCCCATGTTATCATGTTCCCAGGTTTCATGTTATCATGTTCCCAGGTATCCCATGTTATCATGTTCCCAGGTATCATGTTATCATGTTCCCAGGTATCCCATGTTATCATGTTCCCAGATATCCCATGTTATCATGTTCCCAGGTATCATGTTATCATGTTCCCAGGTATCCCATGTTATCATGTTCCCAGGTATCCCATGTTATCATGTTCCCAGGTATCCCATGTTATCATGTTCCCAAGTATCATGTTATCATGTTCCCAGATATCCCATGTTATCATGTTCCCAGATATCCCATGTTATCATGTTCCCAGATATTCCACGTTACCATGTTCCCAGATATCCCACGATACCATGTTCCCAGATATCCCACGTTACCATGTTCCCAGGTATCATGTTATCATGTTCCCAGGTATCATGTTATCATGTTCCCAGGTATCATGTTATCATGTTCACCGATATCCCATGTTATCATGTTCCCAGGTATCCCATGTTATCATGTTCCCAAGTATCATGTAATCATGTTCCCAGGTATCCCATGTTATCATGTTCCCAGGTATCCCACGTTACCATGTTCCCAGGTATCATGTTATCATGTTCCCAGGTATCATGTTATCATGTTCACCGATATCCCATGTTATCATGTTCCCAGGTATCTCATGTTATCATGTTCCCAGGTATCCCATGTTATCATGTTCCCAGGTATCCAATGTTATCATGTTCCCAGGTATCATGTTATCATGTTCCCAGGTATCCCATGTTATCATATTCCCAGGTATCATGTTATCATGTTCCCAGGTATCATGTAATCATGTTCCCAGGTATCCCATGTTATCATGTTCCCAGGTATTATGTTATCATGTTCCCAGGTATCCCATGTTATCATGTTCCCAGGTATCGTGTTATCATGTTCCCAGATATCCCATGTTATCATGTTCCCAGGTATTATGTTATCATGTTCCCAGGTATCCCATGTTATCATGTTCCCAGGTATCATGTTATCATGTTCCCAGATATCCCATGTTATCATGTTCCCAGATATCCCATGTTATCATGTTCCCAGGTATCATGTTATCATGTTCCCAGGTATCCCATGTTATCATATTCCCAGGTATCCCATGTTATCATGTTCCCAGGTATCCCATGTTATCATGTTCCCAGGTATCATGTTATCATGTTCCCAGGTATCCCATGTTATCATGTTCCCAGGTATCCCATGTTATCATGTTCCCAAGTATCATGTTATCATGTTCCCAGGTATCATGTTATCATGTTCCCAGGTATCATGTTATCATGTTCCCAGGTATCCCATGTTATCATGTTCCCAGGTATCCCATGTTATCATGTTCCCAGGTATCCCATGTTATCATGTTCCCAGGTATCATGTTATCATGTTCCCAGGTATCCCATGTTATCATGTTCCCAGGTATCCCATGTTATCATGCTCCCAGGTATCCCATGTTACCATGTTCCCAGGTATCATGTTATCATGTTCCCAGATATCCCATGTTATCATGTTCTCAGGTATCATGTTATCATGTTCCCAGGTATCCCATGTTATCATGTTCCCAGGTATCCCATGTTATCATGTTCCCAGATATCCCATGTTATCATGTTCCCAGGTATCATGCTATCATGTTCCCAGGTATCCCATGTTATCATGTTCCCAGATATCCCATGTTATCATGTTCCCAGGTATCCCATGTTATCATGTTCACAGGTATCACATGTTATCATGTTCTCAGGTATCACATGTTATCATGTTCCCAGGTATCATGTTATCATGTTCCCAGATATCCCATGTTATCATGTTCCCAGGTATCCCATGTTATCATGTTCCCAGGTATCCCATGTTATCATGTTCCCAGGTATCCCATGTTATCATGTTCCCAGGTATCCCATGTTATCATGTTCCCAGGTATCCCATGTTATCATGTTCCCAGGTATCATGTTCCCAGGTATCATGTTATCATGTTCCCAGGTATCATGTTATCATGTTCCCAGGTATCATGTTATCATGTTCGCATTCTCATGTTATTATTTTGTTTAAATATAATTTGATCTCTGAGAAATTAAGCTTTTATTGCACCCAATTTGGCCATTTTAATTTATAGGATTCATATCATGTTCACTATTATTTATTTTTTTAATCTAACCTTTATTTAACTAGTCCCTAAGGGACTCTCAATCACTGTCAGATGTGATACAGCCTGGATTCGAACCAGGGACTGTAGTGACACCTCTAGCGTCACTGAGATGCAGCGTCTTAGACCGCTGCACCTGACATTCAATTTGGACCAACATTTATTAATTTTATTATTTTCAGGGGGTATACTTTTTTTAGGGTGTAAACTGGACCAAACATTTTTCTAAGAATGAGTAAGACATGAGGACTCCAAAATAATTGTCAAAAGCCATCTTTCCCATGTTTCCCCCGCCCTCCTTTCGGAAAAGCTGACCACGACTCCATTTTGTTGATTCCAGCCTACAAACAGAAACTAAAACAACAAGCTCCCGCGCTCAGGTCTGTTCAACGCTGGTCCGACCAATCTGATTCCACGCTTCAAGACTGCTTCGATCACGCGGATTGGAATATGTTTCGCATTGCGTCCAACAACAACATTGAAGAATATGCTGATTCGGTGAGCGAGTTCATTAGGAAGTGCATTGACGATGTCGTACCCACAGCAACGATTAAAACATTCCCAAACCAGAAACCGTGGATTGACGGCAGCATTCGCGTGAAACTGAAAGCGCAAACCACTGCTTTTAACCAGGGCAAGGTGACCGGAAACATGACCGAATACACACAGTGTAGCTATTCTCTCCGCAAGGCTATCAAACAGGCTAAGTCCCAGTACAGAGACAAAATAGAGTCGCAATTCAACAGCTCAGACACAAGAGGTATGTGGCAGGGTCTACAGTCTATCACGGATTACAAAAAGAAAACCAGCCCCGTCGCGGACCAGGATGTCTTGCTCCCAGACAGGCTAAATAACTTTTTTGCCCGCTTTGAGGACAATACAGTGCCACTGACACGGCCCGCTACCAAAACCTGCGGGCTCTCCTTCACTGCAGCCGAGGTGAGTAAAACATTTAAACGTGTTAACCCTCGCAAGGCTGCAGGCCCAGACGGCATTCCCAGCCGCGTCCTCAGAGCATGCGCAGACCAGCTGGCTGGTGTGTTTACGGACATATTCAATCAATCCTTATCCCAGTCTGCTGTTCCCACATGCTTCAAGAGGACCACCATTGTTCCTGTTCCCAAGAAAGCTAAGGTAACTGAGCTAAACGACTACCGCCCCGTAGCACTCACTTCCGTCATCATGAAGTGCTTTGAGAGACTAGTCAAGGATCATATCACCTCCTCCCTACCGGACACCCTAGACCCACTCCAATTTGCTTACCGACCCAATAGGTCCACAGACGACGCAATCGCAACCACACTGCACACTGCCCTAACCCATCTGGACAGGAGGAATACCTATGTGAGAATGCTGTTCATCGACTACAGCTCAGCATTTAACACCATAGTACCCTCCAAACTCGTCATCAAGCTCGAGACCCTGGGTCTCGACCCCGCCCTGTGCAACTGGGTCCTGGACTTCCTGACGGGCCGCCCCCAGGTGGTGAGGGTAGGTAACAACATCTCCACCCCGCTGATCCTCAACACTGGGGCCCCACAAGGGTGCGTTCTGAGCCCTCTCCTGTACTCCCTGTTCACCCACGACTGCGTGGCCATGCACGCCTCCAACTCAATCATCAAGTTTGCGGATGACACTACAGTGGTAGGCTTGATTACCAACAACGACGAGACGGCCTACAGGGAGGAGGTGAGGGCCCTCGGAGTGTGGTGTCAGGAAAATAACCTCACACTCAACGTCAACAAAACAAAGGAGATGATTGTGGACTTCAGGAAACAGCAGAGGGAGCACCCCCCTATCCACATCGACGGGTCAGTAGTGGAGAAGGTGGAAAGTTTTAAGTTCCTCGGTGTACACATCACGGACAAACTGAATTGGTCCACCCACACAGACAGCGTTGTGAAGAAAGCGCAGCAGCGCCTCTTCAACCTCAGGAGGCTGAAGAAATTCGGCTTGTCACCAAAAGCACTCACAAACTTCTACAGATGCACAATCGAGAGCATCCTGTCGGGCTGTATCACCTCCTGGTACGGCAACTGCTCCGCCCACAACCGTAAGGCTCTCCAGAGGGTAGTGAGGTCTGCAGAACGCATCACCGGGGGCAAACTACCTGCCCTCCAGGACACCTACACCACCCGATGTCACAGGAAGGCCACCACTAACATTTAGCGGCCGCTGCCAACATACTGACTCAACTCCAGCCACTTTAAAAATGGGAATTGATGGAAATTATGTAAAAATGTACCACTAGCCACTTTAAACAATGCCACTTAATATAATGTTTACATACCCTACATTACCCATCTCATATGTATATGTATATACTGTACTCTATATCATCTACTGCATCTTGCCATCTTTATGTAATACATGTACCACTAGCCACTTTAAACTATGCCACTTTATGTTTACATACCCTACAGTACTCATCTCATATGTATATACCGTACTCTATACCATCTACTGCATCTTGCCTATGTCGTTCTGTACCATCACTCATTCATATATCTTTATGTACATATTCTTTATCCCTTTACACTTGCGTGTATAAGGTAGTAGTTGTGGAATTGTTAGGTTAGATTACTTGTTGTTATTACTGCATTGTCGGAACTAGAAGCACAAGCATTTCGCTACACTCGCATTAACATCTGCTAACCATGTGTATGTGACTAATAAAATTTGATTTGATTCGATTTGATTTTCATACCATCTACGGATACCCAACATCCCACCCTAACAACAAGTAGTATGGAGCTGTGGCTTGGAGTATTGTTTCTTCATCCTACGTATTCTCAGTGAATATGGTGCTGCCCCCCCCCCGTTCAGAGAAATTAGTCATTGAAGTTGTTGGGTTCATATTCCATCCTACATCCTGATATTACCAGGTTCTGACCACTAGATGGTGCTGTCTTTCCCCACTGTTCATTAATTATTAAAGTTGTTGGGTTTATATCCCATCCTACATCCTGATATTACCAGGTTCTGACCACTAGATGGTATTGTTCCTTTTTATTAGGCTATATATTTCTAAAGGGACATAATGGTTTCCTTACCCTGTAAGTAGTCTATGGCCTTGGCATGACAGCAACCCATGATTTGGCTTTTCTTACCTTGTGTTGGATGTTGGATGTCCTTGTCTATCAGTGTATCATTGTTTTGTTACTTGTCATGTTTTGTGTTTTGTGTTTTTTTGTGGACCCAGGGAAGAGTAGCCTCATGTCTAACTCATTATTAGAAAAAGGTTTGGTCCAAATTGGATGTGAGGTACTATCTTTATTGAATATTATATGAATCCTACGAATTGAAATGACCAATCAATGCCAATCTTCTGTTTCTAAAAAATAAACGATTTCAGAACAATCTCAGACGATGGTGTTGAAATCCTCTTTGTTGTGCTTTTTGAGGTGGAACGACCCCAGGGTCCTCCTCCCTGTGGTGTTCTGTATTATAGACCTGACCTAGCCTGGTTAAACAAAGACTGACTAAACACTTACCATAGGATCACCAGGGTCCTCCTCAGTATTATATAGGGCTCTGTACTATAGATCTAGCCTGGAAAAAGAACACAGTATTCAATCTGGTTTAGCCAGGCTACCATAGACATGTAGCTAGTCGAGGTCACTAGCGTGTTTTTTTTCCACTGTGGTGTACATACTATAATGTGGAGATCTGACCCTGAAGCGTGAAACACAAACCATCTCACATTCCGCTGAGTAAAATGTCAACATCGACAACAACCTACACAATGTAAAAGCTTCTTGAAACTGTGTTTCTTCCCTTTGTTTTTCTTCCCTTTTTTTTCCTTCCCTTTTTTTGGGGTCGGCGAGGGGGAGGGACAGTTTCCTCCTCTCAGACTGTAGAAATCAGGATGTCAGGTCAGCATGATGACACTTTTATTTTTAGAAGAGAGAGAAGATTCTCAGGGGGAAAGAGTTAAAGGTACCCAACTCCTCAACCCGTAGAGAGACCTGACACTACTGAGAAACAAAAAAAATAACACTGATGACAGCAAAAGAATCAAACCAGCAGTTAGTAGAAGGAAGTTGAGTTTGAGAGGAATGTGCAGACACAAATAAAAGACACAAACATGTTCTTTTTCACAACAGAGGGACAGACACACAGGGCACAGCACTCTGGTATTGTGTTAGTTTCTGCTCATGTTCCCTAAGCTGGCAAACGAAACACCTGGGTGTCCTGCTGGACAATAATGTAGTTCCATTAGCTACAAACTCGATGGCTACTTTGGTCTTATTGAACAATAAACTCAGGTTTTGAAAATTGAACAGAAGGAAAAAGTCATTTGACTGATTTAAATGATATTTAATAATAAACAATGGATCACTATGCATAGGTTTGCTCTGTGAGCATCTCCAGCATTATAAACTATAGTTACAATGGTGAAGTGCCTGTGTTAAACCACTTATATTTATCATATATTAATAAATCAGGTATATTTCAAATAAAAAATAAAAATAAACTGCTTTGCTAAAAACTCAGCCTTCTTACATTTCAAGATGTGAAACATTTAGTCCCCCCCCAAAATAATCATATTGTCACGCCCTGGCCTTAGTATTCTTTGTTTTCTTTATTATTTTAGTAAGGTCAGGGTGTGACATGGGGAATGTTTGTGTTTTGTTGGTTTTGGGTGATTCTATGGTAAAGGGGGTGTTGGGTGTAGTATATGGGTTTGTGTTGAGTACATGTGTCTAGCGTTGTCTATGTATGTTTAGTTGTCTAGGAGAGTCTATGGTTGCCTGAATGAGTTCCCAATTAGAGACAGCTGATTTCTGTTGTCTCTGATTGGGAGCCATATTTAGGGTAGCCATAGGCTTTCATTTGATGTGAGTAGTTGTCTATGTTAAACGTTTGTAGCCTGTGTGTGCACATCGTTTATTTAGCTTCACTATTGTTTTGGTTAGTTCGTAAGTGTGTTTGTTTCGTTTTGCCTTCTTCATCAATAAAAGGAGATGGCTTATTTTCCTAATGCTGCGTTTTGGTCCGTCAATCCTCCACACGATCGTGACACATATAAATAATGGGCCCAGCACTTGCACGTGCAAGCCGCTAGTGGTCACTCGGCTCACAGTAAATTATCTTTGGTCCACTTGATGATGGGGGCATCTTCAAGTGCTCTGATCGGGTGCTTTACTGAAGCAACTGGTCCTCCCTTGAGATGCGGATTTCGACTGAGGCCGATACTGTAATTCGAGTAAATAAACAACGGTTGACTTGCGTGAGCACCGGTTAAGTCTTGTTCTCTAACTTCTAATTGTCAAAGGAATGAAGAGTTATTTTAGTAGCAACCGGCTACGCTCTTTCTACGTTTGTTGCTGTAACGTTAGCTAGATAACCGTTACAGTAGCTAACTAAAGAAGAAGTGCGATTTTTGTGTTTGTTGTGCTGTTAGCTAGCCATCCCCTTTCTGTACTAGCTAGCTAGGGAGTTTATACCCCATTCATAGATGCTAACTAACTAACATTAATGGGCTAGGGGGGTTTAAAGCCCCATTGTATCTGTATTTAATTAGGTATTTAATTAGCTAGCAGGCTAATTAATGTAGCTAACGTTCGTCAGCTAGTGAACCATGGAAACGTTATCTCACTGTGATGTCACATTTTGTTGTGTCAATTCCAAACATGGCCACAAAGAACGGGCCACGTAATATGAGCTAGCACAGTGGTTCCCAAACAGGGGTACTAGGACCCCAGGAGATACTTTGCCTATCCACATGGGGTACTTGATAGGACTCATGAGCTGGTAAAATGCACATGAGGCGGTACTCCGGGATGAGCATAATTCAGTTGGTATTAAAGTTACCAAAAAGGTTGGAAACCACTGAGCCGGCTAATGAACTAAATATGAACATGTTAATCTTACCTATAATAGAGCCCCACAGTGGGGGAGTCATAATGCCCATAAAACCTAATGGTCAAACAGGGAAATGGTTCCAATCGCTTTTCCATCATTCATTTTTTCTCATAGAATCACGTAGGCTTACCCTGGCGTGATGTTTTGATAACCGTGAATCTCTCTCGGACAAGATGATTAATCAATACATTCGGCTCTATTTACTCTCAGATTTGAAAATGCTAATAAGCATCAAAGTAGACATCATGTAAAACTACAAATCCCTGCAAGCTCCAGTGCGTCATCTTTATCTGACGCCTTTTGCAAACAGGTATTGTGTCTTTCTAAACCTTGCACAAGACAGTTCACTAAATTGTCCATTTAAAGAAATGTAGCCAATTTATTAATTACTAAATTTAGCTTACATTAGATTGTTAATCGAGAGATTCATACCTTTGCCTCGATTTGGCAGTCTCGTCCAGCTCATCATAGCATTTGTAGTTCTACATTAGCAACTAATTCATTTTTTTTGGGGGGGGGGCTACTGATAACATTTTGTTGCTTTAGCGTGAATAACCTTAATTAGCTAGCTTAGCATGTGGGCTAGCATCCTATCTTCATGGTGTTGGAATTTAATGACGTCTTGCACGTGGGCAGGTAGGAACTACTGGTACTTTCAAGACAACTGGGAACTCGGGGGGGGGGGGGGGGGGGGGGGGACTTTGAGAATTTGGCAGTACGTTCAGCCAGCCTCACAACCACAAACCACATGTAACCACGCCAGGCCAGGACCTGTCAGAAACCATCTCAGGGAAGCTCATCTACGTGCTCGTCGTCCTCACCAGGGTCTTGACCTGACTTCAGTTCAGCGTCATAACCGACTTAAGTGGGTAAATGCTCATTTTCCAAGGCCACTGGCATGGTGGAGAAGTGTGCTCTTCACAGATTAATCCCGGGTTTCAATTGTACCGGGCAGACAGCGTGTATGACATTGTGTGGGTCAGCGGTTTGCTGATGTCAACGTTGTAAACAGAGTGCCCCATGGTGGCGGTGGGGTTATGGTATGGGCAGGCATAAGCTACGGACAACGAACACAATTGCATTTTATCAATGGGCAATTTGAATGTACAGAGAAACCGTGACGAGATCCTCTAGGCCTATTGTGGTGCCATTCATATACCTCCATCACCTCATGTTTTAGCATGATAATGCACAGCCCCATGTTGCAAGGATCTGTACACAATTCCTGGAAGCTGAAAATGTCCCAGTTCTTCCATGGCCTGCAGACTCACCAGACAGGTTAACCATTGAGCATGTTTGGGATGCTCTGGATCAACGTGTACAACAGCGTGTTCCAGTTCCCGCCAATATCCAGCAACTTTACACAGCCATTGAAGAGGAGTGGGACAAAATTCCGCAGGCCACAATAAAGAGCCTGATCAACTCTATTTGAAGGAGACGTGTCGCGCTGCATGAGGCAAATGGTGGTCACACCAGATACTGACTGGTTCTCTGATCCACAACCCTATTATTATTATTTTTTTTTAAGTTATCAGTTGCCAACAGAGGCGTATCTCTATTCCCAGTCATGTGAAATCCACAGATTAGGGACTAATACATTTATTTAAATTGACTGATTTCCTTATATGAACTGTAGCTCAGTAAAATCTTTGAAATTGTGGCATGTTGAGTTTATTTTTGTTCAGTGTGGGTGGAGGTGATTTAAGGTTTTGGTCTCAGAGCAAATGTCATGGCTTTTCATTTATGTGCACATGCAGAGATTTCGATTATGTAATGTGTTTCTGATTTGTTATTCGTATTTATTATGGATCCCCATTAGCTGTTGCCAAGGCAGCAGCTACTCTTCCTGGGGTTTATTATGGATCTCCATTAGTTCCTGCCAAGGCAGCAGCTGCTCTTCCTGGGGTTTATTATGGATCCCCATTAGTACCTACCAAGGCAGCAGCTACTCTTCCTGGGGTTTATTATGGATCTCCATTAGTTCCTACCAAGGCAGCAGCTACTCTTCCTGGGGTTTATTATGGATCTCCATTAGTTCCTACCAAGGCAGCAGCTACTCTTCCTGGGGTCCAAACATATTAAGGCACTTACATCAACCAAACACTTTTTTGCATCATATAACATTACACCACTACATATCTACAATATAACATGTATAAAACCACCATATAATAATATTACAATGTACGTGTGTGTATAGAGTGTGTGTGTGTGCGTGTCTGTTCCTGTGTGTGTGTCTCTTCACAGTCCCCGCTGTCCCATGAGGTGTATTTTTAACTGTTTTTAAATCTGATTCTACTGCTGCATCAGTTACCTGATGTGGAATAGAGTTCCATGAAGTCATGGCTCTATGTAGTACTGTGCGCCTCCCATAGTCTGTTCTGGACTTGGGGACTGTGAAGAGACCTCTGGTGGCATGTCTCGTGCGGTATGCATGTGTGTCTGAGTTGTTTGCTAGTAGTTTAAATCAGACATCTTGGTGCATTTAGCCTGTCAACACTTTTTACAAAAACAAGAAGTGAGGAAGTCAACCTCTCCTCCACTTTGAGCCATGAACAATTTACATGATAATATTAGCTATCCTTGTACACTTAAGGGCTAGCCTTGCTGCCCTGGTCTGAGCAAATTGTAATTTTCCGAGGTCCCTCTTTGTGGCACCTGACCACACGACTGAACAGTAGTCCAGGTGCGACAGCTAGGGCCTGTAGGACCTGCCTTGTTGATAGTGTTGTTGAGAAAATAGAAACTAGGGCATGTAGGACCTGCCTTGTTGATAGGGTTGTTGAGAAGGTAGAAACTAGGGCCTGTAGGACCTGCCTTGTTGACAGGGTTGTTGAGAAGATAGAAACTAGGGCCTGTAGGACCTGCCTTGTTGATAGGGTTGTTGAGAAGGTAGAAACTAGGGCCTGTGGGACCTGCCTTGTTGACAGGGTTGTTGAGAAGGTAGAAACTAGGGTTGTAGGACCTGCCTTGTTGACAGTCTGGTTGAGAAGGCAGAGCAGAGCTTTTATTATTTGATTTTCAAGTTGTTTGGGTGTAAAAGTACTAAGCATAGCTTTGATTATGCCAGCAGAGACTTTAAAAATGCAACCTTGCATGGTTTTATTTTGCCCAATGAGCATGTAAGATATGCAGCGGAAAGCTAAGGCCATCCTCCATAGTGATGGTCTTGGAAGGAGATCAGATAAAAGATACAGGAAATTGGCTTAGGTTCACTGACTATAAACAATTCACAGTCATGGTCTTGCAAATTTAATGAAACGCTACAGTATTGCCTGACTGGCCAGAACACATTTTCTGCTGAGAAAAATCAGAAAAATCGACTCTAGTTCCCTAAAATAATGTAAGGATAGTTGTATTAGGGAATTAGAGTAGATTTTTTTTCGGCGTGATTGGTTGGTCCTTACTGTGTTTTGGTAATGAACGGCTATCTTTACATTACTAGTGAATGTGATTCCTTCTCCTCTTGAAAATATGCTGACCTCCTTCCACATGTACTTGCACATTCTTCCACATGTAGTATGTAGAGAACAATAGCAATGGTGTCTTTTTGTAGGCACTAACTCCACCATCGCTCATTGGCCAAAGCGGCAGGTAGCCTAGTGGTTAGAGTTGTCGTGTCTTTGTCTATGCCGAATTAAGTGATATGACATGCTATTCTATCAAATCCTTTCTCTGTAATTGATATTATTTTGCACACATTGTATATAGATTATCTTTTTCCTACCATGTTATTGACTTGTTTATTGTTTACTCCATGTGTAACTCTGTGTTGTTGTCTGTTCACACTGCTATGCTTTATCTTGGCCAGGTCGCAGTTGCAAATGAGAACTTGTTCTCAACTAGCCTACCTGGTTAAATAAAGGTGAAATAAAAAATAAAAAAAATATTACCTGATTGCGCTAATCATGTAAATGTAATTAACTAGAGAGGCGGGGCACCACAAAATAATATTTATAGAGCAGTTATCTTCCGAATAAACTCTTAAAGACCTAGTAATATTTTACATCAATAGCAGTCAATATTAATCGTCACCTTATTTCAGTCTCATCTGAAAGTTGTAAATTCTTGGTTATCTTCACGAATCCTGGCTAACAAGTTGAATCAGCAATACAAAATTGGGTTTAATTATTTATTTACTAAATACCTAACTATTCACACAGAATGAATCATACTTTGATTACAAATTATGTCATAAAGGGAACAGATATGACAGCTGGTTACACAAAGGAAAGGGGGTTGGGTTTGAGTGAAAGAGCGGGAAGACTGAGGAACAAATATCGTAAATACAAAATCCTACGCATTCTAAATTACCGCCCATTTGGAAAAGGAAAATGCAATAAATATTTACTCTGAGCTGCGATTCAATAGGTTGGTGGTAGATGGATGGCCGTGTTGCCCAACAGAGTGCTTTGTCCTTTGAAGAGTGTCTCTGGTGGTGAACGGGAAACGTTGTAATGTCGTCGTTGTGTGGTAGACGGGATACTCTGTCTGTCCTCTCCTAGCCCACGTTTACAGCGGCCGCTGCTAACTCAACGGCTAGGAGGTATCACTTCTGTAGCGAATAAGAGTTCAAAGTTCATACCATTGGCAACCAAAGCTCACGCTGAGGTTGGCTTCGTTCTGTAGTTATTATCTGAATCCTTCTGACATCAGAACGTCGTCCTACCCGGAACAGGAGGTTACATTTTCGTCAAGGGCTTATATAGTGGAGGGAGAGAAGGGTGTGTTTCATAGTTTATAACCCATGTCTCTTCACAGGGGCGGGCCACTGATTGAGCAGAGCTCTAATCTTATGAAAACCCAATTCTCTCATTTGGAAGCTAAAATTACATTTAATCTTTTCACAAATATTTTCATTGAAATTCCATTTAAATTGCACAACAATTCCATGTGAATCTGATAACTATAACGTGTAGACTTTCTCAGATACAGTTTATGTCGTCCTGTCATCAGCCATAATGTCTCAGATGACAACCTAACTGACATCATATTCATTAAGTACCAACGCATATTTTCAACTGGTTCTATTACCGAAATATGGTTCCTTTCCCTCCACTTGTTTGATGTTCCCAGACTTTCTATGATTAACAAAGGCTATTCAAAAGATAGAGGGAAGGGAGAAAGGTATTTATGGGGGGAGGTCATACACCTTACCCACAGGCCAACGTCATAACAGAGTATAGGGGCGGCAGGTAGCCTAGTGGTTAGAGCGTTGGACTTGTTACTGAAAGTTTTCAAGATCAAATCCCCGAGCTGACAATTGAAACGTCTGTCGTTCTGCCCCCGAATAAGTGTTCCGAGGCCGTCATCGGAAATAAGAATTTGTTCTTATTAACTGACTTGCCTAGTTAAATTAAGGTAAAATATATATATATTTTAAAAGCCTATGGGTTAATGAATGGCAATTTTGGAGGGTTTTGGGATAAATGCTGAAATTAAATAAGGTCTGTGGTGAAACGCAGGCTTAGGAGATCTAATACGTTTTGTTCTGTGAGATAACCTCATTTTTTTGTAAATTTTGAAGCTTTTATGTAATCAGATAAAGCACAAAGGCTTCATAATTCATAAAGTCATGTTTAACTGACTGATGTTATCTCACAGAACAACACGTATAGATAGGGTTAGCTGACAACGTAAGGAAAACGATGGGAACGCTTCAATGGGGCAGAAGTTCATGAGTTCTAGTGATTCAGGATGGCCAGATAGCTACCAACAATGACAAACTGCCACGTGGGGAATTGTAAGTGTCTCATCATCTTGTTCTTGATACATTGTCTTGTTTTGACTGATTTAATTTCAATGCTAATATGGCTAGAATTCGCTAGCTAGCTGACCAACAACTGTAACAATGTATTTGAGAGACAAGTTGACATTGTACAAATTTTATTTATGTTTTTGACTAAACATTGGAGACGAAATATAGTTTACATATTGTCAACAATCTAAGCCAACCTTGTCTGTTTTGCCCCATAGTTGCTAAACAACCAACCCCTGTAAGATCTCCTAAGCCTATGTTAACCACAGACCTTATTTGGGGCGTTTATTCGTAAACCCTATTCTTCCCCATTAATTTCCCCCCCCATAGGAATGGATGAACCAACCAAAGGTATTTCATTTCTGTTTTTTTAGGACTACAAGCTGGCGAACAGTATTGGAAGGTAATCAAAGAAGCTAAGAAATGTTAGCTAAGCTGTCACTTGTTGACCACCGGTGGGTGTCCTGTTCTCCTCACTCTTTTGTTCTTCTGCCAGATGACAGCTCTCTCCTTTTTTCAGATGTCTATATACAGACAGACTGGTCACGTAGACTATAAATAAAATGCCCTAACAAGGTCCTGAGTATAGTAGTACAGTATCTGGCTGTATCGTCTCAATCCCAAGGTCAGTCTGTCAGGCAGACGACTAGAGCTCTGCACAGGTATGAATTTGAAGCCCGAGCCCTACCCAGGCCCGCGACGATCAGGCCCTACCCAGGCCCACAACAATCAGGCCCTACCCAGGCCCGTGACAATCAGGCCCTACCCAGGCCCGCGACAATCAGGCCCTACCTAGGCACCGTAACGTTCAGGCCCTACCCAGGCCCGTAACGTTCAGGCCCTACCCAGGCCCGCGACAATCAGGCCCTACCCAGGCCCGCGACAATCAGGCCCTACTGAGGCCCTACCCAGGCCCGCAACAATCAGGCCCTACCCAGGGTTGCGACAATCAGGCCCTACCCAGGCCTGCGACAATCAGACCCTACCCAGGCCTGCGACAATCAGACCCTACCCAGGCCCGCGACAATCAGGCCCTACCCAGGCCCGCAACAATCAGGCCCTACCCAGGCCTGCGACAATCAGGCCCTACCCAGGCCTGCGACGTTCAGACCCTACCCAGGCCCGCGACAATCAGGCCCTACCCAGGCCCGCAACGTTCAGGCCCTACCCAGGCCAGATTGCTTCTGGCAAATTTAAAGCCCATGCCCGAAATCAGAAATAACTTCCTCTGTTAGTAAATCCATTAGCTGCTCCTCTCGGTAGGTCACCTGCTCCCTGCTCACAGCTCGCTCTGCTCATGGCGCTCTGAGTCTGAGTATCCATAGCAACGGCTCCACTTGGGCTGCTCTGCTCCATGAAGAGACATCAGAGAGCAGTCAGCTGTTAGCTACTTTTCGTCACTCTAAACTCTGGCAAAACACAAGTAACATTATTTTCTGTGAAAATAATCTCTCCTGTCTCTACATTTGACGAGGTACTTCTGACATCTTGTTATGATCTTAGTCAGATATGACTGTACTGCGCAGCAGAGCACGAGCAAAGGGCTCAGTTTCAAAATGTTAGGGATCAATTTAGTGATACCCAAGCCCTGCTCTTACCCTAGTTATTGATGGAAAACAGGCCCTACCCTAGTTATTGATGAAATGAAGGCCCTACCCTAGTTATTGATGAAATGAAGGCCCTACCCTAGTTATTGATGAAATGAAGGCCCTACCCTAGTTATTGATGAAATGAAGGCCCTACCCTAGTTATTGATGAAATGAAGGCCCTACCCTAGTTATTGATGAAATGAAGGCCCTACCCTAGTTATTGATGAAATGAAGGCCCTACCCTAGTTATTGATGAAATGAAGGCCCTACCCTAGTTATTGATGAAATGAAGGCCCAACCCTAGTAATTGATGAAATGAAGGCCCTACCCTAGTTATTGATGAAATGAAGGCCCTACCCTAGTTTTTGATGAAATGAAGGCCCTACCCTAGTTATTGATGAAATGAAGGCCCTACCCTAGTTATTGATGAAATGAAGGCCCTACCCTAGTTTTTGATGAAATGAAGGCCCTACCCAGCCCTAACCCGATGAATAAAGTCTTGGCCGTCTGGCTCGGGTTGGGTAGCAGAGCTCTACAGACTATAATACATCCTTTGGCAGTGTGTTTAATCATAGGCTTTATGCACAATGGAAATTAGTGGGAGCTGATGCCAAGGAAAGAGACTCAGACGAACTCTGGCAATGACACTGGCAATGACACTGCCCAGTCTGTCCTCTGTTAGCAGTGTAGTGCAGATGTAGCCTAGCCTAGACCTGGGCTGGGCCAGGAAGAGGGACATCTGCTCTCTCATGTTAGTTACTTTTGTGTTGAGTGGGGAAACATTGCCTCTCTGTTAGACTGGCATTATAAATAATTAACTGTTATTTAAAAAGAGAGAACTACTGTAGCAACCAGCTGTTTTACTTAAGTAGCTGTATAGGACTCATAGTCAATGCTGTTCACACAGTATTCTGTTGGACCTCAACATTACGTGAGATACTGGCCGTAGGTTACCGTACCGGCCGTGGCCTACCGTACCGGCCGTGGCCTACCTTACCGGCCGCGGCCTGCCGTACCGGGCCGTGGCCTACCGTACCGGCCGTGGCTTACCGTACCGGGCCGTGGTTTACCGTACCGGGCCGTGGCTTACCGTACCGGGCCGTGGCCTACCGTACCGGGCCGTGGCTTACCGTACCGGCCGTGGCTTACCGTACCGGGCCGTGGCTTACCGAAATGGGCCGTGTCCTACCGGCAATACACTGGCTCCAGTGTGTTGTATTGATGTTTCTTTGGCTTCAGCACTCTCTAGAGGAGCCTGTCTGCTGCCATGCATAATGAAATAGCTATGTGGTAATAATTCTCTGTCCAGATAGTTATTAGTGTCTGCTCCATGCTAGCACTCCCCTGAGGTCCAGGCTAGCTGCAACATCTGCAACCTACATCAGCATTAACTATTGATTAAAATGTGTCTCATTTAATGCTGAGCCTCAGACAGACACAATGATGGAGATGAGACATATGAATTAAAATATATCCCGTTGTTATTTCTCCTGATACATTGTTTTGAGCGGATGGGAGGGGGTTGTGATGAGGATGGGATGGGGTTGTGATGAGAGGGATGAGGATGGGATGGGGTTGGATGAGAGCGATGAGGATGGGAGGGGGTTGTAGGGTGGGAAATGGGTTGATGTATATCTTTTGACCTTGTTAAACACAACAGTCTGCTTCTCCCCTTTTGATGTTGAACTGAAGAGGCATGTCTTCTAGATGTTTAATTGAGAATATTTGCTGATGTGTGCTGTCACATTTCATGCCTGTCTGTCAGTACTGCTAAAGGGGGCAGAATAGCAATCTGCTGTAGAGAAAGCCTGCCGAGTTCTGTCATACTATCCAGGTCTATGCCCAAACAGTTCGAGCTTCTACTTTTAAAGATCCAACTCTCCAGAAATAAGTCCCTCGCTGTTGCCGCTTGTTATAGACCACCCTCAGCTCCCAGCTGTGCCCTAGACACCATATGTGAATTAATTGCCCCCCCCATCTATCTTCAGAGTTCATACTGCTAGGTGACCTAAACACCCCGGCCGTCCTACAATCACAAACTAGATGCCCTCAATCTCACACAAATTATCAAAGAACCTATCAGGTACAACCCCAAATCCGTAAATATGGGCATCCTCATAGATATCATCCTGACCAACCTGCCCTCCAAATACACCTCTGCTGTTTTCACTGCCTCATTGCCTGTGTCCGTTTTGGGTCCGCGGTCAAACGACCACCCCTCATCACTGTCAAACGCTCCCTAAAACACTTCGGGGAGCAGGCCTTTCTAATCGACCTGGCCAGGGTATCCTGGAAGGATATTGACCTCATCCTGTCAGTAGAGGATGCCTGGTTGTTCTTTAAAAGTGCTTTCCTCACCATCTTAAATAAGCATGCCCCATTCAAAAAATTTAGAACTAAGAACAGATATAGGTTCTCTCCAGACCTGACTGCCCTCGACCAGCACAAAAACAAACTGTGGCGGACTGCACTAGCATCGAATAGTCCCCGTGATATGCAATTTTTCAAGGAAGTCAGGAACCAATACACACAGTCAGATTACTAAAGATTGGAAAGCGGCCGCGGTCATCCCCCTCTTCAAAGGGGGTGACACTTTAGTCCAGACCCAAACTGTTACAGACCTATTTCTATCCTGCCCTGCCTTTCTAAAGTCTTCGAAAGCCAACTTAACAAACAGATCACCGACCATTTCGAATCCCACCGTACCTTCTCCGCTATGCAATCTGGTTTCCGAGCTGGTCATGGGTGCACCTCAGCCACGCTCAAGGTCCTAAACGATACCATAACCGCCATCGATAAAAGACAGTACTGTGCAGCTGTCTTCATCGACCTGGTCAAGGCTTTCGACTCTGTCAATCACCGTATTCTTATCGGCAGATTTAAAAGCCTTGGTTTCTCTATTGACTGTCTCGCCTGGTTCACTAACTACTTCTCAGATAGAGTTCAGTGAGTCAAATCGGAGGGCCTGTTGTCCGGACCTCTGGCAGTCTCTGTTGGGGTGCCACAGGGTTCAATTCTCGGGCCGACTCGTTTCTCTGTGTATATCATATATATCAATATTAAGCATCTCCAATCCAAAATTAAATCTGGAATAGGCTTCCTATTTCGCAACAAAGCCTCCTTCACTCATGCTGCCAAACTTACCCTCGCAAAACTGACTATCCTACCGATCCTCGACTTCGGCAATGTCATTTACAAATTAGCCTCCAACAATCTACTCAGCAAATTGGATGCAGTCTATCACCATGCCATCCATTTTGTCACCAAAGCCCCATATACTACACACCACTGCGACCTGTATGCTCTCGTTGGTTGGTCCTCGCTACATATTCGTCGCCAAACCCACTGGCTCCTGGTCATCTATAAGTCTTTGCTAGGTAAAGCCCCGCCTTATCTCAGCTCACTGGTCACCATAGCAACACCCACCCATAGCAGGCGCTCCAGCAGGTATATTTCACTGGTCATCCCCAAAGCCAATTTCTCATTTGGCCGCCTTTCCTTCCAGTTCTCTGCTGCCAATGACTGGAACTAATTTTTTTTAAATCACTGATGTTGGAGACATATTTCCTTCACTAAATGTAAGCGTCAGCTTTCAGAGCAGCTTACCGATTGCTGCAGCTGTACACAGCCCATCTGCAAATAGCCCATTGTTACGGATACAGGTATCCTGTGTGTGTGTATTTCTTTTCTCTCCTTCTCCCCTCACAGGTGGCAATCATCATTCCCCAATCAGTCACCAATCAGTCGCTAATCAGAAGACAACTGCTCCTTTTCTCTTACCCTATCACATCCCCTTTCCCTTGGTTTAAAAACCCTGTCAGTTGTTTCTCAAGAGCTCAACCTCTCTGTCATGCAATCGCTCTGTAGAGCTCCTCTTTTTGTTTTTGCACCTACATGTCACTTTGTCCCCACCTGTGAGTATTGTTCTGTTATGGTGTTTAACTGTTTGTTTGATGGTGGGAAAAGGGGGTACAAGTTTCCCAAGGGAAAGTTGGAAGCACAGAATCCTTTAGAATGTCATTGTAGGTAAACTTTGTCTAAGAACACTAGTTAGAACTGGGTGGACCACCCACTGTATTGTTGGTTCGTTAGCTGTTATTGAAGTAGGCTTGTCTAGTTTAGGGGTGTTTTTGGATATTTGTTTCTTTCCTTGGGTCCAGCTAAGCCCCTTCTCCTGCATCCCCTTTACTGTGTGTTTACCAAATAAACCATGAGTGTTTGACGGTATATTTAAGTTGTCTGTGGTTATTTGTTCTCACTGTTACTTTTTCACTGTTATAATTTGTATGAGTTATGTTACGGGTCTCGTTGCCATCCCCCTAGACTGTAGAGCCAAAGGGATTCGTAACACCCATCCAACCAACTACCTACCTACCCCAAATTTGTTTTTGTTTTCCTGCTCTTTTGCACACCAGTATTTCTACCTCACACATACAGTTGAAGTCAGAAGTTTACATACACCTTAGCCAAATACATTTAAACTCAGTTTTTCACAATTCCTGACATTTAATCCAAGTAAAAATGCCCTGTTTTAGGTCAGTTAGGATTACCACTTTATTTAAGAAAGTGAATTGTCAGAAAAATAGGAGAGAATGATTTATTTAAGCTTTAATTTTTCACCACATTCCCAGTGGGTCAAAAGTTTAAATACACTCAATCAGTATTGGGTAGCATTGCCTTTAAATTGTTTAACTTGGGTCAAACGTTTCAGGTAGGCTTCCACAAACTTCCCACAATAAGTTTGGTGAATTTTGGCCCATTCCTCATGACAGAGCTGGTGTAACTGAGTCAGGTTCGTAGGCCTCCTTGCTCGCACACGCTTTTTCAGTTCTGCCCACACATTTTCTATAGGATTGAGGTCAGGGCTTTGATGGACACTCCAATACCTTGACTTTGTTGTCCTTAAGCCATTTTGCCACAACTTATAACAAGTATGCTTGGGGTCAATGTCCATTTGGAAGACCCATTTGCGACCAAGCTTTAACTTCCTGACTGATGTCTTGAGATGTTGCTTCAATATATCCACAATTTTCCTCCCTCATGCTGCCATCTATGTTGTGAAGTGCACCAGTCCCTCCTGCAGCAAAGCACCTCCACAACATGATGCTGCCACCCCCGTGCTTCACGTTGGGATGCTGTTCTTCGGCTTGCAAGCCTCTCCCTTTTTCCTCCAAACATAACGAAGTTCATTATGACCAAAAAGTTCTATTTTTGTTTCATCAGACCAGAGAACATTTCTCTAAAAAGTACCATCTTTGTCCCCATGTGCAGTTGCAAAACGTAGTCTAGCTTTTATATGGTGGTTTTGGAGCAGTGGCTTCTTCCTTGCTGAGCGGCCTTTCAGGTTATGTCGATATAGGACTCGTTTTACTGTGGATATTGATACTTTTGTACCTGTTTCTTTCAGCATCTTCACAAGGTCCTTTGCTGTTGTTCTGGGATTGATTTGCAATTTTCGCATCAAAGTACGTGTGTCTCTAGGAGCCAGAATGTGTTTACTTCCTGAGCGGTATGGCGGCTGCATGGTCCCATGGGGTTTATACTTGTGTACTATTGTTTGTACAGATGAACATGGTACCTTCAGGCGTTTGGAAATTGCTTCCAAGGATGAACCAGACTTGTGGAGGTCTACAAAAAAAATTCTGAGGTCTTTGCTGATTTATTTTGATTTTCCCATGATGTCAAGCAATGAGGCACTGAGTTTGAAGGTAGGCCTTGAAATACATCCACAGGTACACCTCCAATTGACTCAAATGATGTCAATTGGCCTGTCAGAAGCTTATAAAGCCATGACATCATTTTCTGGAGTTTTCCAAGCTGTTCATTGGCACAGTCAACTTAGTGTATGTAAACTTCTGACCCACTGGAATTGCGATACAGTGAATTCTAAGTTAAATAATCTGTCTGTAAACAATTGTTGGAAAAATTACTTCGGACATCTACTTTGACACCACAAAAATAGAAAATACATTTGTGGAGTGGTTGAAAATGAGTTTTAACCTTTCATTGCTACCCACCCCGGATCCGGGAGCATCCTCATCAAAAAGCTGACTAGCATAGCCTAGCCTAACGCGACAGGGATATCATATAATATAATATTCATGAAATCACAAGTCCAATACAGCAAATTAAAGATAAACATCTTGTGAATCCAGCCATCATTTCCGATTTTTTAAATGTTTTACAGCGAAAACACAATATGTATTTCTATTAGCTAACCACAATTGCAAAAGACTCAAAAAACCGCATATTTTCACCATTTTTCTACCGCATAGGTAGCTATCACAAAACTGACCAAATAGAGATATAATTAGTCACTAACCAAGAAACAACTTCATCAGATGACAGTCATAACATGTTATACATTAAATTTGTTTTGTTTGAAAATGTGCATATTTGAGGTATAAATCATAGTTTTACATTGCAGCTACCATCAAAAATATCACCAAAGCAGCCAGAATAATTAGAGAGCAACGTGAAATACCTAAATACTCATCAAACATTAATGAAAAATACATGGTGTACCGCAAATGAAAGATAAACATCTTGTGAATCCAGCCAATATTTCAGATTTTTTAAGTGTTTTACAGCGATAACACAATATAGCATTATATTAGCTTACCACAATAGTCAACCACACAAATGCATTTATTAGCAGCAAAAGGTAGCGATCGCAAAAACCAGCAAAAGATATAAAATTAATCACTAACCTTGACCAACTGTTATGGGTTTAAGATGGCACAGTGATGCCATCTGTTGGTAAATGTTTATTACTGCAACTCATGTATTTATACCGGGGTGCTTGAGGTACCCGGAAGTGTCATGATGTACAGAACAAGGCTGGTTACTCGCATGAATGTCTCTGTCTCGTCATTTACCATTGGAACAAACATGGTGTCAGAAGAGGGATCACTAACCATGCTTTCCGCAAATTAGAGTAACCTGTTCTGGTTTACTAAACAATTGTTTATTTGAGTAAAATTTCGCCGGAATTGGCTTTAGCTAGAGTGAGTTTGCTAGTTAGCTTCAGTGTTGTTAGCACCGGTTAGACATGGCAGCGAACATTCCCCCTCCCGCCGTTATGAAGCTCAGCGGGGATTGGAGCACGAACTGGGATACGTTTAGAGGTGAATGGGAAGACTATGCGCTAGCAACGGGACTTCTGGAAAAGGACGAAGAGGTAGTGGCTGCCACTTTGAGGACTATAATGGGAACTGAATGCCGACACGTATACAAACACAACCTGAACCTAACAGCAGCTCAGCAAGGTAACGCTATAACTATTCTTGATGCTCTTGAACATTACTTTAAGCCAGCAAAGAACGTCATCTACGAGCGTTATGTTTTCGGTTGTTGCAAACAGGAGGACGGGGAGTCCATTGACAGCTTTGTCACTAGGTTAAGGGAAAAGGCAGCTACATGTGACTATGGTGCTATAAGAGATGAACTGATCAGAGATAAGATTGTGCTTGGCATAACTGATGAGGGCACCCGCAGACGTTTGCTGAGAGAACGTGACCTGACGCTGGTCTTGGCAGTGGAGACATGCCGTGCAGCAGAGCTTACTGATATACGGATAAGGTCCATGGAGCTAGAAAGGCAACATATGGACAATGTCAATGCTACATTCAGGCAGCCAGTAAAGAAATTCCCCTTTGCCACAGCTAATGCTAATACTACAGCCAACTCTGCAGTAGACAACCCCAATACATGCCGATATTGTGGCATTTCTCATGGACGAGGAAAAGAACACTGCCCAGCCTATGGAAAAATATGCAAATCCTGTGGTACAGCTAATCACTTTGCAAGGGTCTGCATGAAAAGCAAGAGAAAGGAGGGTAAGGTGCACTCCATTGAAACAAACCCAGATGAAGGGAACAACAGCACGGAGGATGTATATGCTAGCGAGTGCATAGGGGCAGTGAAGGCAAAAGGGAAAAAGTGGTTCGTCACTCTGCTACTTAATAATAAACCACAGCAATGCCAGATAGATTCAGGGGCCACATGCAACGTTATGAGCCTTAAAGATAAAAGGAGGCTCGCGCCCAGAGACAATCTCACACAGAGTAGCACCAAGCTGAAACTGTATTCAGGCCAGTTCATGACCTCTTTAGGCCTGTTTGTGACAGAGTGTGTTTTACGTGGCCAGAAACACACCCTTGAGTTTGAAATAGTTGAGGCTAGTCAACAGCCATTACTGTCAGGTTCTACATGCGAGCGCCTTGGGCTTATTAACTTTACCATCCCAGCTGATCTTAACATTATAGATAAAGTCAAGGCTGGGCCCCTGAGCAAGGAGACACTCCTAAGCAAGTACCATGATGTCTTCAACGCCCCGGTCGAGTCAGTTCCCGGGGAAGTCCACTTTGAGTTGGACGCAGCAATCCAGCCTGTCCAGTGTGCACCCCGTAATGTACCAGTGGCCATGAAAGCAGCTACGAAGGCTCAGCTTGACAAATACGAAGCAGATGGCCACATGATATCCGTCACTGAGCCTACAGACTGGATAAGTAATATGGTTATCATCAAGAAACCAGACAAGCTACGGATATGCATTGATCCTAAACACCTCAACCGGGCTCTGCGACGTTCACATTACATTATGCCCACGTTGGAGGATGTTCTTTACAAGCTCCCAAAGGCCAGAATCTTCACGCTCGTGGACGCTAGAGATGCCTTCCTGCAGTGCAAGCTCGACGAGCCCAGCAGCTACATGACCACCTTTTGGACACCCTGGGGCAGGAAGAGGTGGTTGAAGCTTCCGTTTGGTGTCTCCGTGGCTCCAGAGGTGTATCAGCGGAAGCAGCACGAGCTGTTGATGGGACTCAGTGGCGTGGAACCCATAGCAGATGACATCCTCGTAGTGGGCTGTGGGGACAGTGATGAGGAGGCAGAATGTGACCATGACGCCAAGCTGCTGGCCCTGATGGTCAGATGCAGACAGGTCAAGCTAAGACTAAGCATAAAAAAGCTTCAGTTTAAAGTGCCAGAGGTCCGCTTTCATGGGCACATTTTGTCCTCCATCGGATTGAAGGCGGATCCTGAAAAAGTGAAGGCTGTCTTGGAAATGCCCCACCCATCTGACGTGAAGGGAGTGCAGCGCTTCGTCGGATTCGTCACTTACCTGGCCAAATTCCTACCGCGGCTCTCTGAAGTGTGTGAGCCACTAAGGAGGCTCATGGACAAGGACGCCATCTGGCATTGGCTCCCAAAACATGACGCAGCGGTGAGGGAAATAAAAAAACTGGTCACCCAGACACCTGTACTGCGTTACTACAATGTGTCAAAACCTGTCACGATTCAGAGTGACTCAAGCCAGTATGGACTTGGCTGTTGCCTCATGCAGGAGAGCCAGCCTGTGGCATTCGCCTCTAGGGCACTCACCCTAACAGAGCAGAACTATGCCCAGATAGAGAAGGAGTGCCTCAGCATTGTGTTTGCATGCCAACGCTTCCACCACTACCTGTACGGGCGTGACAATATTACCGCAGAGACAGATCACAAGCCCCTTATTGCTATATTCAGCAAGCCTCTTCTGAATGCCCCAAAACGACTGCAGAGCATGCTACTGGCCCTACAAAACTACAACCTCACGGTGGTGTATAAGCCAGGGCCAGAGATGTATGTGAGTGACACGCTCAGCAGGGCTACTGCATCAGGCATTCACACACGCTCCATGCATGAACAACACGCAGTGTGCAGCTTACAAAGAGAGCAAGTGGATGTTGAACACATCAACCAGGCTGACTACCTCAATGTTACGGACCAGCGCCTTATACAAATCAGACAGCACACAGACAGGGACGGACAACTCCAGGAATTGAGGTCTGTGATTATGATGGGCTGGCCCGACTGCAAGGAAGAAACTGCTTTAGCCGTCAGAGAATATTGGCAAGTCAAAGAGGAGCTCAGTGTTCAAAACGGAGTAATATTCATGTGTCAGAGAGTCGTTATTCCCCGGTCTCTGCGCCATGAGATGTTGGCGCGTGTGCACTCAAGTCACATAGGAGGTGAGGCCTGTTACAGACAAGCACGTGACACACTGTATTGGCCAGGAATGCAGAGTGAAATCAAAGACTATGTCAGTAAATGCACAATCTGCAATGAATATGCCATTGAACAACAGAGAGAGACGATGATGTCCCACGAGCTACCGATGCGCCCCTGGCAGATAGTAAGTTTAGATCTCTTCCAGCACAGTGGCAAAGACTTTCTGCTGGTAGTTGATCATTATTCAGACTTTTGGGAGATTGACCTCCTCTCCGACCTCTCAGCAGAGACAACGATCAAACGCTGCAAGGCTCAGTTTGCCCGCTATGGCCAGCCAGATAGGGTAATTTCAGACAATGGACCCCAATTCTCCGGTGTTGAGTTCCGAAAATTTGCTGCAGGATGGGAATTTGAGCACGTCACTTCATCACCACGATACCCAAAAGCTAATGGGAAGGCGGAGTCCGCAGTAAAAATCGCAAAGAACCTCTGCAAAAAGGCTCTGCGAGAGGGCAAAGATGCCTGGAAAGCAATCCTGCAGTGGCGCAATACCCCGACAGAAGGCATGGATAGCAGCCCGGCCCAGCGCCTCATGGCACGGCGCTTAAAAGCAGCTCTGCCAGTAGCCAACACTCTCCTGGAGCCCTGTGTGGTGACTGACGTGCTGGTGAAGCTACGTCACAGAAGACAGGTCTCCAAGTTCATCTACGACAAATCAGCAAAAGACTTACCTGAGCTCAGGGTGGGTGAAACGGTGCGAATGAAGCCACTACCAGGGGACCGGACGGGCCTCTGGAGACTCGGATCCTGTGTACAGAAAGTGGCACCACGCTCCTACTTGGTCGAAGTGAATGGATCATTGTACCGTCGCAACAGGGTTGACCTTCGGATTGCTGAGCCAGCACCTACTCAGAACCCTGATGGTCAAAGGGGTCGCATGACAAAAGACGGAACTCCAGCAATGGTGCCTGAGGCACTGGGCGAAGAGCCAGGTGATCACAGGTCAAGTCACATGGGGCCTGAGGCACTGGGCGAAGAGCCAGGTGATCACAGGTCGGCTGCTCCCTCGCCCATCAATACTCCTCTTAGACAGTCAGGTGACACGCCTGTGCGGGAACCCGCAGTCCTCGCGGACAAGCCCCCTGTCTTTTCACGCTACGGGCGTTTGTCTCAGCCACCAAAAAGACTTAATCTGTAGGTTTCCCATCAGGGTTGACAGAAAGAGATTAAAAGAAAAAAAAAAGTAAAGAGACTATCAAAATGTGTTAAGTTGTTATCTGAGAAAAAAAAAAAAAAAAAAAAACTAAACTGTTCATGTTGGAAACTATTACTAGGTTTGTTTTGTTAATGAATTGACACCTCCTGTCCTATTTTATTAAAGGGAAGATGTTATGGGTTTAAGATGGCACAGTGATGCCATCTGTTGGTAAATGTTTATTACTGCAACTCATGTATTTATACCGGGGTGCTTGAGATACCCGGAAGTGTCATGATGTACAGAACAAGGCTGGTTACTCGCATGAATGTCTCTGTCTCGTCATTTACCATTGGAACAAACACCAACTTCATCAGATGACTGTTTTATTACATCAGGTTATACAATACACTTATGTTTTGTTCGAAAATGTGCATATTTAGAGCAGCAAACAGTGGTTATACTTTGTGAATATGTAGCATCGATTCACCAAATTGTCCGGAGCTAGTTTGGACACTCACCTAATCTAACCAAAGAACTCATACATTTTACTAAAAAATACATGGACAGCAAATGAAAGATACACTAGTTCTTAATGCAACCGCCGTGTTAGATTTTTTAAAATAACTTTACCATAACAAACAACTTACGTTATAGCAAGACAGCGCCCGCAAAAAGGGCGAATAATAGGACTCAACATTTTCCACAGAAATACGAAATAACATCATAAATTGTTCTTACTTTTGCTGAGCTTCTATCAGAATCTTGTACAAGGAGTCCTAGTTCCAGAATAAATTGTTGTTTGGTTTTAGAATGTCCTTCTCTCCCGTCGAATTCGCTCCACAAGGCTAGCCAATGTTGATGACGTTCACAATTTCTCTCGACGCAGAGAACGGAAAACTCCAAAAGTCCCATTAAACGTTGAATAACCTGATGAAACTCGGTTGAAAAAACCTACTTTATGATGTTTTTGTATCAAATAAAAACCAAAGCCGGAGATATTAGCCGTGTATATCGAACGCTTATCATAAGACAATATGGAGGTACTTCCCGCGCCTAGGTAGACAAAGGAAATTCTGGACACGTCATTCCAAGAGCTCTTGTTCGACCTCAGATCGAGCTAGACACCCCATTCCACCTTCCACTGCCTGTTGACATCTAGTGGAAGACGTATGCAGTGCATGCATATCCATAAATATAAGGCAATTCAATAGGCAGGCCCTGGAACAGAGCCTCGTTTTCAGATTTTTCACTTCCTGTCTGGAAGTTTGCTGCAAAATGAGTTCTGTTTTACTCACAGATATAATTCAAACGGTTTTAGAAACTAGAGAGTGTTTTCTATCCAATAGTAATAATAATATGTATATTGTTCGATGTAGAATAGAGTACGAGGCAGTTTAATTTGGGCCCGATTTTTTCCAAAGTGGAAACAGCGCCCCCATATTGACAAGATTAATGACTCCAACCTAAGTGTATGTAAACTTACGACTTCAACTGTATCTCTCCAGTGTAAATTGCTAAATTGTAATTACATACTATTGGCCTATTTATTGCCTTACCTCTTTACTTCATTTGCACACACTATATATATTTTTTTCTATTGTGTTATTGACTGTACGCTTGTTTATTCCATGTGTAACTCTGTTTTTGTCACACTGCTTTGCTTTATCTTGGTCAGGTCACAGTTGTAAATGAGAACTTGTTCTCAACTGGCCTACCTGGTGAAATAAATAAATAAATGACTGAGTACAGCAAGCAACATCAGGAACATTATAATTTCTATTGAAGTGAAATATTGAACTGTCAGAAAGGTAACTACAGCAGAGTGCCTTTTGAAGTCGCACTTCACTTAAACTCAAATCTACTAAATATTCATCCAATTCCCAATAAGTGGAAGAAACATAACATTTTAGGGACTCCATATATTCTGATGAATATTTAGTGAAGCAAATTTGGATGAAGTACCTGCTTCCCACATGTCACCAAGCTTCAGTATTTGCCTACATAGGCCTAAATAGTATGTGGTTTAGTGCACAGACATCTCACCTTTTCATAAGAGACGAGGAGACGCCTTACTTAATTTTGGGCTAAGTGTGGTGGATATCTGTTTCTATACTTAAGTAAAGGCAAACTTTTTGGACCCATGACCCCATTTTGATATCTTAAAATTCTTGTGAAAAATTATGTAATTAACAGCCAATGATTACTTTTTTATTTGGGGCTATGTCAGTCAATTGAAAAATGTTGTAACAGTATTTCTGCTTGCCTTTTCAACTCAACATCACATACTTTTAATATTGGGCTGTGACAGTCAATTGCAAATTAAATTGCAAATTAAATTCTGTATACTTCTGGCCCCTCTTTGGACACTGTTAACTAACCTCCAGACGAGCTTCAATGCCATACATCTCTCCTTCCGTGGCCTCCAACTGCTCTTAAATGCAAGTAAAACCTGCCCGCCCGTCCAGCATCACTTCTCTGGACGGCTCTGACTTAGAATACGTGGACAACTACAAATACCTAGGTGTCTGGATAGACTGTAAACTCTCCTTCCAGAATCACATTAAGCATCTCCAATCCAAAATTAAATCTAGAATCGGCTTCTTATATCGCAACAAAGCATCCTTCACTCATGCTGCCGAACATACCATCTTAAAACTGGCCATCCTACCGATCCTCGACATCGTCGATGTCATATATAAAATAGCCTCCAACACTCTACTCAACAAACTGGATGCAGTCTATCACAGTGCCATCCATACACTACCCACCAATGCGACCTGTACACTCTCATTGGTTGGCCCTTGCTTCATACTCGTCGCCAAACCCACTGTCTACAGGTTATCTACAAGTCTCTGCTAGGTAAAGCCCCGCCTTATCTCAGCTCACTGGTCACCATAGCAGCACCCACTCGTAGCATCCGCACCAGCAGGTATATCTCTCTAGTCATCCCCCAAAGCCAATTCCTCTTTTGGTCGTCTTTCTTTCCAGTTCTCTGCTGCCAATGACTGGAAGGAATTGCAAAAATCTCTGAAGCTGGAGACTCATATCTCTCTCACTAGCTTTAAACACCAGCTGTCTGAGCAGCTCACAGATCACTGTACCTGTACATAGCCCATCTGTAAACAGCCCATCTGTATACCTCACCCCCTTACTGTATTTATTTTATTTGTCTTGCTCCTTTGCACCCCAGTATCTCTACTTGCACATTCATCTTCTGCACATCTACCATTCCAGTGTTTAATTGCTATATTGTAATTACTTCGCCACCATGGCCTATCTCCCTTATCTTACCTCATTTGCACTCACTGTATATAGACTTTTTGTTTTCTTTTTTTCTACTGTATTATTGACTATGTTTTGTTTATTCCATGTGTAACTCTGTGTTGTATGTGTCTAATTGTGTCACGCCCTGGCCTTAGTATTATTTGTTTTCTTTATTATTTTAGTTAGGTCAGGGTGTGACATGGGGAATGTTTGTGTTTTATCGGTTTTGGGTGGTTATATGGTAAAGGGGGTGTTGGGTGTAGTGTATGGGTTTGTGTTGAGTGCATGTGTCTAGCTGTGTCTATGTTGGTGTAGTTGTCTAGGAGAGTCTATGGTTACCTGAATGGGTTCCGAATTAGAGACAGCTGATTTCTGTTGTCTCTGATTGGGAGCCATATTTAGGGTAGCCATAGGCTTTCGTTTGATGTGGGTAATTGTCTATGTTATACGTTTGTAGCCTGTGTGTGCACTTCGTTCTTAGCTTCACGATCGTTTTCTTGTTTTGTTTAGTGTATAAGTGTTTTTGTTTCGTTTTGCCTTCGTATTCATTAAAAGGAATATGGCTTATTTTCCTACTGCTGCGTTTTGGTCCGTCAATCCTCCACACGATCGTGACAGAATAACCCACCAATACAGGACCAAGCGGCATGTAAAGCGGCAACAGGACCCACCTACACAGGATTCTTGGACATGGGAGGAGATACTGGATGGTAAGGGGCCGTGGGCACAACCGGGAGAATATCGCCTCCCTCGTGAAGAGCTGGAGGCAGCGAAAGCCGAGAGGAGGCGATATGAGGAGGCAGCACGGAAGCAAGGCTGGAGACCCGTGAGTAATACCCAAAAATTTCTTGGGGAGGGGCTCATGGGGAGTGTGGCGAGTCCAGATGGGAGATCTGCGTCAACTTCCCGTGCTACCCGTGAGGACTCTAAGAGGGAACCTGAGCCAGTCGGGCTGATATTGGAGGTGAGCAATGGGAATGATGCAGAGACTGTTAAGGATTTATTGGGGAGGTTGGAAGAGAGTGAAATGAGGGAGCTGCTGTGTTGGTGCGTGAGGCACAAGATCCACCCGACAGAGCGTGTGCGGGATGTGAGGTTACCTGAGTCAGCTCTCCATGCTCGTCCTGATGTGCGTGCTAACCGTCTGGGAATGACAGTCCCACGAACCAGGCCTCCTGTACGCCTCCCTAGTCCTGCACCTCCTATATTAGCCCCACGTACTAACTCTCCTGTGACAGTCCCCAGCCCAGTACAACCAGTGCCTCCTCCACGCACTAGCCCTATGGTGCGTGTCTCCAGCCCTTTACCACCAGTGTCTAAATCACGCACCAAGCCTCCTGTGTGTCCCCAGAGTCCTGTGCGTCCTGTTGCTGCTCCCCGCACTAGCCCTGAGATGCGTGTCCCCAGTCCGGTACCACCAGTTCCGGCACCACGCACTAGGCCTAATGTGCGCTCCCAGGGTCCAGTATGCCCTGTTCCTTATCCCCGCACTAGCCCTGAGATGCGTGTCCCCAGCCCGGTAGCATCAGTTCCGGCACCACGCACCAGGCCTACAGTGCGCCTCAGCCGGTCAGAGTCTGCCGTCTGCATAGCGATGCCTGAACTGCCCGTCTACCCAGCGCCATCTGAGCCATCCGTCTACCCAGCGCCATCTGAGCCATCCGTCTACCCAGCGCCATCTGAGCCATCCGTCTACCCAGCGCCATCTGAGCCATCCGTCTACCCAGCGCCATCTGAGCCATCCGTCTGCCCCGAGCCATTAGAGCCGCCCATCTGTCCCGAGCCGTCAGAGCCATTCGTCAGTCAGGAGCCGCTAGAGCCATTCGTCAGACAGGATCTGCCAGAGCCGCCAACCAGACAGGATCTGCCAGAGCCGCCAACCAGACAGGATCTGCCAGAGCCGCCAACCAGACAGGATCTGCCAGAGCCGCCAACCCGACAGGAGCAGCCAGATCCGCCAACCCGACAGGAGCAGCCAGATCCGTCAGCCAGCCATGAGCAGCCAGATCCGTTAGCCAGCCATGAGCAGCCAGATCCGTTAGCCAGCCATGAGCAGCCAGATCCGTCAGCCAGCCATGAGCAGCCAGAGCCGTCAGCCAGCCATGAGCAGCCAGATCCGTCAGCCAGCCATGAGCAGCCAGAGCCGTCAACCAGCCATGAGCAGCCAGAGCCGCCAGCCAGCCATGAGCGTCCAGAGCCATCAGCCAGCCATGAGCGTTCAGAGCCGTCAGCCAGTCATGAGCTGTCCCTCAGCCCAGAGCGGCTATTTATCCAGAACTGCCCCTCAGTCCAGAGCTGTCTCTCTGTCCGGAGCTGCCTTTCAGTCCGGAGTTGCCCCTCTATCCTGAGCTACCTCTCTATCCTGAGCTACCTCGCTATCCTGAGCTATCCCTCTGTCCTGAGCTATCCCTCTGTCCTGAGCTATCCCTCTATCCCGGTGCTGCCCCATGTGTCGATGTTACCTAAGAGATTTAGTGGGTGTAAGATGAGGGTGGTCATTTGTAGGGGGAGATGCAAGCTGGGATTGACTATGGTGGGGTGGGGACCTCGCCCTGAGCCTGAGCCACCACCGTGGTCAGATGCCCACCCAGACCCTCCCCTAGACTTTGTGCTGGTGCGCCCGGAGTTCGCACCTTATGGGGGGGGTTATGTCACGTTCCTGACCTATTTCTGTTAGTTTGTTGTATATGTTAGTTGGTCAGGACGTGAGTTTGGGTGGGCATTCTATGTTGTCTGTTTCTATGTTGGTTTAGGGTTGCCTGGTATGGCTCTTAATTAGAGGCAGGTGTTTGGCGTTCCTCTAATTGAGAGTCATATTTAGGTAGGTTGTTTCACAGTGTTCGTTGTGGGTGGTTGTCTCCTGTGTCAGTGTTTGTCGCACCATACGGGACTGTTCGGTTTGTTTGTTCTTCGTCATTTTATGTGTAGGCTATTTTTCCTGTTCGTGCGTTCTTGTGTTTTATTGTAAGTTCGTATGTCCAGGTCTGTCTACACCGCTTTGTTATTTTGTTAATTAGTCAAGTGTATTTCGTTTTCGTGTTTCCCTTCTTTAATTTATTAAAAATCATGTCTTCACAATCCGCTGCATTTTGGTTCAATCCCTGCTCCTCCTCTTCGGATGAAGAGGAGGAGGACAACCGTTACAACTGAATCCAACTTCACACAGATATGAGCTGGCGAAGGGTAACCTACCATGAGTTTTATGGGGTTTTCAAGACAACTGGGAACTCTGAAAAATACGAAGTCAAATCCTGGCGTCAGTGATCTCCAAGTCGGAAAGTCGGCGACTGTCACGTTTAAATAACTGGACCAAAACGCAGTGTGAGTAGAGGTCCACATTTTATTTTCAAAACAACAATGATTATTAGCTGCCTCTAATTGGGAACCATACACATACACCAACAGAAATAAACTCACTAGAAATCCCCCTAGTCACACCCTGACCTAAAACACCATAGAGAACCCCGAGGGCTCTCTTTGGTCAGGGCGTGACAGCGACCCAGTTTCCGAGTTGGAAGACCGTTCCAAAAAAATAAAAACCCAGTCTGAGCTAGTTAGTTCCCAGTTCTTGAACTCACTAACGTCGAAAGGCTGAGATTTCGTTCCTTCAGGTTCCCAAATGTCTGTTACATAGACAAGAAACCACATTTTTCTTTTCATAGGTGTTTTTATGTATTTTTTCATGCATTGTAAATGACAACAGTTCCTCTCTGAGGCCTGTACAATACTAGACATGGGAGAGGCCTGTACAATACTGGGCATGGGAGAGGCCTACACAATACTGGACATGGGAGAGGCCTACACAATACTGGACATGGGAGAGGCCTACACAATACTGGGCATGGGAGAGGCCTACACAATACTGGACATGGGAGAGGCCTACACAATACTGGACATGGGAGAGGCCTACACAATACTGGACATGGGAGAGGCCCACACAATACTGGACATGGGAGAGGCCCACACAATACTGGACATGGGAGAGGCCCACACAATACTGGACATGGGAGAGGCCTACACAATACTGGACATGAGAGAGGCCTACACAATACTGGACATGGTAGAGGTCTACACAATACTGGGCATGGGAGAGGCCTACACAATACTGGGCATGGGAGAGGCCTACACAATACTGGGCATGGGAGAGGCCTACACAATACTGGACATGGGAGAGGCCTACACAATACTGGACATGGGAGAGGCCTACACAATACTGGACATGGGAGAGGCCTACACAATACTGGACATGGGAGAGGCCTACACAATACTGGACATGGGAGAGGCCTACACAATACTGGACATGGGAGAGGCCTACACAATACTGGACATGGGAGAGGCCTACACAATACTGGGCATGGGAGAGGCCTACACAATACTGGACATGGGAGAGGCCTACACAATACTGGACATGGGAGAGGCCTACACAATACTGGACATGGGAGGGGCCTACACAATACTGGACATGGGAGAGGCCTACACAATACTGGACATGGGAGAGGCCTACACAATACTGGACATGGGAGAGGCCTGCACAATACTAGACATGGGAGAGACCCACACGAGAGATCTCTGTTTTACTATACTTGTGAGGACTTTTTACAGACCAACAATTGATTCCCATTCAAAATCCTTTCCATAACCCCTAATTCTAATCCTGACTCTTAAACCTTTACCCTAATTCTAAACCCTAACCTTAACTCCTAATTCTAATCCTGACTCTTAAACCTTTACCCTAATTCTAAACCCTAACCTTAACTCCTAATTCTAATCCTGACTATTAAACCTTTACCCTAATTCTAAACCCTAACCTTAACTCCTAATTCTAAACCTAACCTAACCCTAATTCCTAACCCCCAATTCTAAGCCTAACCTGAATTCCTAACCCTAATTCTAACCTTAATTCCTAACCCCTATGCCTTAAATAACCTTTTATACAGGTGAAGACCAACAAAAGGTCCTCGCTTCTCAGATTGTTTTTGTTGGTTTGCTATTCCTATGAGGACGTCTGGTACTCACAAGTATAGTAAAACGTGTGTGGATATACACACACACACACACACACATGCAAACGCGCACACACACACACACACACAGTCATGATTCATTACTGGTAGTCAAAACCATGCTGCTGTGTATTATAACTGCCCATTCTAAATGCATGAGGTCTCCAGTCAGCCAAGACACAATCTGTCAGCCCCAGACAGCAGCAGCAGCCCCAGACAGCAGCAGCAGATAGCAGATAGCAGATAGCAGCAGATAGCAGCAGATAGCAGATAGCAGCAGATAGCAGATAGCAGCAGCAGATAGCAGCAGATAGCAGCAGATAGCAGCAGCCCCAGACAGCAGCAGCAGATAGCAGATAGCAGCAGCCCCAGACAGCAGCAGCAGATAGCAGATAGCAGCAGATAGCAGCAGCCCCAGACAGCAGCAGCAGATAGCAGATAGCAGCAGATAGCAGCAGATAGCAGATAGCAGCAGCAGATATCAGCAGATAGCAGCAGATAGCAGCAGCAGATAGCAGCAGATAGCAGCAGCAGATAGCAGCAGATAGCAGCAGCAGATAGCAGCAGATAGCAGCAGCAGATAGCAGCAGATAGCAGCAGCAGATAGCAGCAGATAGCAGCAGCAGATAGCAGCAGATAGCAGCAGCAGATAGCAGCAGATAGCAGCAGCAGATAGCAGATAGCAGATAGCAGCAGCAGATAGCAGCAGCAGATAGCAGCAGCAGATAGCAGCAGCAGATAGCAGATAGCAGCAGCAGATAGCAGCAGATAGCAGCAGCAGCAGATAGCAGCAGCAGATAGCAGCAGCAGATAGCAGATAGCAGCAGCAGATAGCAGCAGCAGATAGCAGATAGCAGATAGCAGCAGCAGATAGCAGCAGCAGATAGCAGCAGATAGCAGCAGCAGATAGCAGATAGCAGCAGCAGATAGCAGATAGCAGATAGCAGCAGCAGATAGCAGCAGCAGCAGATAGCAGATAGCAGCAGCAGATAGCAGCAGATAGCAGCAGCAGATAGCAGCAGCAGATAGCAGATAGCAGCAGCAGATAGCAGCAGATAGCAGCAGCCCCAGATAGCAGCAGCAGATAGCAACAGATAGCAGCAGCAGATAGCAGCAGCCCCAGGTAGCAGCAGCAGATAGCAACAGATAGCAGCAGCAGATAGCAGCAGCCCCAGATAGCAGCAGCAGATAGCAGATAGCAGCAGCAGCAGATAGCAGCAGATAGCAGCAGCCCCAGATAGCAGCAGCAGATAGCAACAGATAGCAGCAGCAGATAGCAGCAGCCCCAGATAGCAGCAGCAGATAGCAGATAGCAGCAGCAGCAGATAGCAGCAGATAGCAGCAGCCCCAGATAGCAGCAGCCCCAGATAGCAGCAACAGATAGCAGCCCCAGATAGTAGCAGCCCCAGATAGCAGCAGCAGATAGCAGAAGATAGCAGCAGCAGATAGCAGATAGCAGCAGCAGATAGCAGCAGATAGCAGCAGCCCCAAATAGCAGCAGCAGATAGCAGCAGATAGCAGCAGCAGATAGCAGCAGATAGCAGCAGCAGATAGCAGATAGCAGCAGCAGATAGCAGCAGATAGCAGCAGCAGCAGATAGCAGCAGCAGATAGCAGATAGCAGCAGCAGATAGCAGCAGATAGCAGCAGCAGCAGCAGCAGCAGCAGATAGCAGCAGCAGCAGATAGCAGCAGATAGCAGCAGATAGCAGCAGATAGCAGCAGCAGCAGCAGCAGCAGATAGCAGCAGATAGCAGCAGATAGCAGCAGATAGCAGCAGATAGCAGCAGATAGCAGCAGATAGCAGCAGATAGCAGCAGATAGCAGCAGATAGCAGCAGCCCCAGATAGCAGCAGCAGATAGCAGATAGCAGCAGCAGATAGCAGCAGATAGCAGCAGCAGCTCTCCATACAGTACTAATGGTGATGCATATCTCCTACAGCTGGCTGTGACGATAACAGGAAACTATTTATTACTCCTGCAGTGCTCAATTTATAGCTCTGCTATTATAGCACAGACCAGAATATAGGGTCCCCAAGTGAACTAGTAGTCTAATGTATTTATTATCAGGGAGATTCTAATATCTGTCGCTGAAATAGATGCCTGGCCTTGCCTCCAAATAAAGTGTTGGTGAGATATGGGAGAGTGTTGAATGATGCAGAAATTGGCTAATACTTTATTGAATCGAGGGTTCCCGAGTGGCGCAGTGGTCTAAGGCCCTGTATCTCAGTGCTAGAGGCCTCACTACAGACACCCTGGTTTGAATCCAGGTTGTATCACAACCGGCTGTGATTGGGAGTCCCATAGGGCGGCGCACAATTGGCCCAGTGTCGCCCGCGTAAATAACAAATTGTTCTTACCTGGTTAAATAGATATGTTGCCAAATATTGCACCCTAAATTCACAACCAGTTTGTTGTACAAGGCTACAGTCAGTAATATTACATGCTGGTTGGCTGCTCCATTATTTCAATGATGTTGTTTTTAGCCATATTTTTATATTCTATTACTGGATCATCTGTGTCCTGTAAACATGTTGACCCCATGGCATTATATGTAGGATTAAACCAGGTGAATCCTTAATGGGGCGATTTGATCCGCAGGCACGTCTCTCTGGTTAAGAGCTGCTTGGGGATAGGAGAGTGACCATGTCCTGGGCCAGGTTATAGGTTACTGAACACCTGCTGCGTGCCCAGTACTGTGCAAATATGGAAAGGCTGTCTGCATCTCAAAATCTGGGGAAAGACCTGATATACTCATCCACATAGAACTCCCAAACTGGAATAACTTTTGATATGTCATTTCTTTCCCATGGAATGAGATTCATGTCCATTGGACAGCCACTGCAACTTTTCAGTTACAACTCTCCATTCAGCTATAACTCTACCTAACTCGGCAGGTTGCTGCCTGCTATAAATCAGGGCAGGGTTTGGCCTCAGCACCTAACCCCAATTAGTCTGTGCTGTTGCCTTGTTCGTGCTTCATGCATGGCTATGAGTCTGCCTGGGTTTGTGTTAATCTCCCCCCCGGGGTTACTGTCTCCCTCTCTGTTTGAAGGAATGACGCCGGAGTGGATGACTGCCGTTTTACAGCCTCCTGACCAATTGTGCTATTTTTGCGGTGATCCTACATGTCTTTGTACATGTAGGATCATCGTTTCATATGACCTGAAAAGAGCTTCTGGACATCAAAGCGGTGATGACTAACCTTTATTTGGATAAGGACTTATATTTCAACGAATATGAGGCGAAGGACATATTCCCTGTCACTCGGAGGAGGTGGCGACGGCGCTAGAGGTTGACCTGCAGAACATCTAACGAGACTGCGACAGCGAGGAGATAAGTCGCCGTTACCCTCCGTTCTATTGGCGAACGTGCAATCACTTGAAATAAACTGTGTGGAGCTCTGTTTTAGACTCTCCTATCAATGTGATCTGAAGAACTGTAATATCTTATGTTGGCTGAACAAGGCCATGAAAAATATAAATATAGCTGTTTTTTCAATACATCGACAGAACAGCTGTGTCTGGTAAGCTGAGGGGAGGGTGGGTGTGTTTCAGTCACAACAGTTGGTGCGCAATCTCTAATATTAAAGAAGTCTTGAGGTTCTGCTCGCCTGAGGTAGAGTACCTCATGATAAGCTGTAGACCACACTATTTACCTAGAGAGTTTTCATCTGTATTTTTCGTAGCTGTTTACTTACCACCACAAAGCGATGCTGACACCAAGACCGCACTCAACAATCTGTATAAGGCCATAAGCAAACAAGAACATGCTTACCCGGATGTGACGCACCTGTAACATAGATAAAGAGGTGAAATGTGAATCCATTTTGTGTTTGCATGTCACGTTCCTGACCTGTTTTCTTTTGTCTTGTATTTAGTTGGTCAGGGCGTGAGTTGGGTGGCTTTGTCTGTGTGATTTTCTATGTTGGGATGTTTGTGTTCGGCCGGGTATGATTCTCAATCAGAGGCAGCTGTCAATCGTTGTCGCTGATTGAGAATCATACTTGGGCAGCCTGGTTTTCACGTGTGTTTTGTGGGTGTTTGTTTCCGTGTTTGTATCCGTGCCACACGGGACTGTTGTCGGTTGTATTCATTTTTGTTATTTTGTTTCATGTTAGTGTTCAGCTCCGATTTTAATAAATGATCATGAGCACTACCCACTCCGCGTGTTGGTCCGATCCATGCTCCTCCTCGTCTGAGGAGGAGAACGACTATGACGACCGTTACATTGCATGCCAATATTACACTTAATATACATCGCAGAAGACTGAAAGATAACAAAACCGTTTCACATAGAAACACCAGATTTTTGTACGTTTTTTTTTTTTAAACTCTGTATTAATTATGAAAAATATGAACAACATTCCACCCATGAGGCCAAAGAGAGGGGATAGCAGCAGATAGCAGATGGGGGCTTTTGGTCTATGACCGCAGGAAACGGCTACAAGGCTACCAAGACTTTCTGCTTTTCACCGCCTTTCTACATGTTGATAGTACTTCACCGCCTACCTACATGTTAATAGTACTTCACCACCTACCTACATGTTAATAGTACTACACCACCTACCTACATGTTGATAGTACTTCACCACCTACCTACATGTTGATAGTACTTCACCACCTACCTACATGTTGATAGTACTTCACCCCCTACCTACATGTTTATAGTACTTCACCCCCTACCTACATGTTTATAGTACTTCACCACCTACCTACATGTTGATAGTACTTCACCCCCTACCTACATGTTTATAGTACTTCACCCCCTACCTACATGTTGATAGTACTTCACCACCTACCTACATGTTTATAGTACTACACCACCTACCTACATGTTAATAGTACTTCACCACCTACCTACATGTTAATAGTACTTCACCCCCTACCTACATGTTTATAGTACTACACCACCTACCTACATGTTAATAGTACTTCACCACCTACCTACATGTTAATAGTACTACACCACCTACCTACATGTTTATAGTACTTCACCACCTACCTACATGTTGATAGTACTTCACCACCTACCTACATGTTGATAGTACTTCACCCCCTACCTACATGTTTATAGTACTTCACCCCCTACCTACATGTTTATAGTACTTCACCACCTACCTACATGTTGATAGTACTTCACCCCCTACCTACATGTTTATAGTACTTCACCGCCTACCTACATGTTTATAGTACTACACCACCTACCTACATGTTGATAGTACTTCAATCAATCACCTAACCAAACCAACATGTACATTATACCTCAATCCCCCAACTACCTCGTACCCCAGTACACTGACTAAGTACCGGTACTTCTTGTATATAGCCTCGTTATTTTATTGTGTTATTTTATTGTGTTAATATTTGATTTTTTATGTTTATGTAAAAAAGAATATATATATTAAATGACTGCATTGTTGGGAAATGGCTTGTTGTATTCAACGCATGTGACATACAATTGGACTTGATTTGAAAATGGACCACAATACAAAAAAACTTTGTTATATTACCACTATAAAAACAAGGCCCATAAGGCTGAACTGGGAACTGTCTACACCTGTTGTTCGGCGCATGTGACAATGGTTTTATTTTATTTGCTCAGAGGGATATGAATCTCAGCCAGCTCCATTGGAGCTGAAGAAGCTGTAGGATCATTTTAATTTATTTGATTTAACTTTTATTTAACTAAGCAAGTCAGTTAAGAACAAAATCTTATTAAACAATGACGGCACACGACTGTGTTTGTGTTTGTGTGCCTGATAAGCAACAAGGACGAGTCGGCATATATGGAAGGGGGTTAAGTGAAAGGGCATTCTGGTGCCAGGACAACAATATCTCCCTCAATGACAGCAAAACAAGGGAGTCGATTGTTGACTTCAGGAAGCAGAGAAGGGAACACGTCCATATCAACGGGACTGCAGTGAGTCCACAGTAAAAGTAAAGATACCTTAATAGAAAATAACTCAAGTGAAAGTCACCCAGTAAAATACTGCTTGAGTAAAAGTCTGAAAGTATTTTATTTTAAATATACTTAAGTATCAAATGTACAGTTGAAGTCAGAAGTTTATATACACTTAGATTGGAGTCTAATTTTTCAACCACTCCACACTAGTTTTTCAACCACTCCACACATTTTTTGTTAACAAACTATAGTTTTGGCACGTCGGTTAGGACATCTACTTTGTGCATGACACAAGTCATTTTTCCAACAATTGTTTACAGACAGAATATTTCACTTATAATTCACTGTATCATAATTCCATTGGGTCAGAAGTTTACATACACTAAGTTGACTGTGCCTTTAAACAGCTTGGAAAATTCCAGGAAATGATGTCATGGCTTTAGAAGCTTCTGATAGGCTAATTGACATAATTTGAGTCAATTGGAGGTGTACCTGTGGATGTATTTCAAGGCCTACCTTCAAACTCAGTGTCTCTTTGCTTGACATCATGGGAAAATCAAAAGAAGTCAGCCAAGACCTCAGAAAAAAATGGTAGACCTCAACAAGTCTGGTTCATCCTTGCGAGCAATTTCCAAACGCCTGAAGGTACCACGTTGATCTGTACAAACAATAGAACGCAAGTAATAACACCATGGGACCACGCAGCCGTCATACCGCTCAGGAAAGAGACGCGTTCTGTCTCCTAGAGATGAATGTACTTTGGTGTGCGAAAAGTGATAATCAATCCCAGAACAATCCCAGAACAGTGCATTATTTTAGTTAGGAATGTAGTAAAGTAAAAGTTGCCAAAAAGATAAATAGTAAAGTACAGATACCCCCCCAAAAAACGACTTATGTAGTACTTTTAAGTACTTTTAAGTACTTTAAAGTATTTTTACTTTACACCACTACACTTTCTCCCCTTCACTGATACATGTTTTAATATTCTACTATAAATTCTGCCTTCCTGTATTATACTTATGCTAAAATGTTTATTCTATTCTACTGAGCCATTTTATGTTCATATTTGAATATTTTATTAGTTCTTATTGTTGTTGAATTGTCCAGAAGGAACCTGCAGGTCAGCATTTTGTTGTACGGTGTATACCATGTGTTTCCTGTACATACGACTAATACAATTTGAAACTGCTGGTGTGGGTGTGTGTATATGCACGTATGACAAAAAAAGCTTTGTTTATATATCTGAAATGCTGTAGTCTGGCTTTTGATGTGTGGGGATCCTTTCTACCTGTGCCAGTTTGTCTGCTCCAATACTTAAAGAAGCAGTGTGTCTGTTTTAACCATAATTGTCTGTCAAAGTGAGACTACCGTATATCCTCAATTTGTGAAATATTCTGTCACAACTAACCAGGCTCAATTTCTACTCTGTATAGAGCCTGGAAAAACTGTGCTACAAAGTGGGACTTCAGAAGCCTGCTACAGCTGTATTAGATGGGACTTCAGAAGCCTGCTACAGCTGTATTAGATGGGACTTCAGAAGCCTGCTACAGCTGTATTAGATGGGACTTCAGAAGCCTGCTACAGCTGTATTAGATGTGACTTCAGAAGCCTGCTACAGCTGTATTAGATGGGACTTCAGAAGCCTGCTACAGCTCTATTAGATGGGACTTCAGAAGCCTGCTACAGCTGTATTAGATGGGACTTCAGAAGCCTGCTACAGCTGTATTAGATGGGACTTCAGAAGCCTGCTACAGCTGTATTAGATGGGACTTCAGAAGCCTGCTACAGCTGTATTAGATGGGACTTCAGAAGCCTGCTACAGCTGTATTAGATGGGACTTCAGAAGCCTGCTACAGCTGTATTAGATGGGACTTCAGAAGCCTGCTACAGCTGTATTAGATGGGACTTCAGAAGCCTGCTACAGCTGTATTAGATGGGACTTCAGAAGCCTGCTACAGCTGTATTAGATGGGACTTTGAAACATTTTGAAAATCTACACTCAACCATGTTTTTTTTGGAGGCGCCCAATTGATTCTAAGTTCGGGCGTACAACGCATACTTTCCGACTTCCTGAATTCACTTCCTTGTTCAATCACTTGCTCTGATCACACGTTGACATCTAGAGGGGAGGTTCTAAGGGTTCTAGATGCTGACGGACTGAGATATCGGCCAATTAAAAGTGCCATAGACTTCCTTTCAAGTCCCGTTCTGAAAACCAGATCTCTCGGCAGAGAGCCGGTGGGCGAGATCAGATCAAAATGTACATTCATATTTCAATGTTTTGTGACAGTCATTCATTACATATGTCAATCATAAATTGTTTTACTGACTTAGAAATGGGTGTTATAGATCTGTTATGTATCGTTGAAAGCAAGTTTAAGAAGCTGTAGATCTGTTCTATGTTTGCTATTTCTATGCTTCACTTAAGTTTAGTTTTTGTGTTTTATTACTTTCGGTTTTGTAAACATCAAACAGCTGAAAATACAAATTTGTTGATGATGGAAAAGATATTTCACAGCGGTTAAGCTGGTACGATGATTTTGTCGCATAAACTGAAATTCAGCAAACTATTAGAATTTTAGCAACCAGGAAATGGCGGAGCGATTCCTGCATAGTGCATCTTTATGCGTTTATTTCTAGCATACAGTGGCAGAAAACGATAGAGGTTGTGTGTGTGTGTGTGTGTGTGTGTGTGTGTGTGTGTGTGTGTGTGTGTGTGTGTGTGTGTGTGTGTGTGTGTGTGTGTGTGTGTGTGTGTGTGTGTGTGTGTGTGTGTGTGTGTGTGTGTGTGTGTGTGTGTGTGCGTGCGCGCTCACAGTATGCCATCGCTCTGCCTTCATCCAGCCAGCCTCCCTTCATAGCAGTGTGTGTGTGTGTGTGTGTGTGTGTGTGTGTGTGTGTGTGTGTGTGTGTGTGTGTGTGTGTGTGTGTGTGTGTGCGCGCGCGCTCACAGTATGCAATCGCTCTGCCTTCATCCAGCCAGCCTCCCTTCATAGCTGTGTGTGTGTGTGTGTGTGTGTGTGTGTGTGTGTGTGTGTGTGTGTGTGTGTGTGTGTGTGTGTGTGTGTGCGCGCTCACAGTATGCCATCGCTCTGCCTTCATCCAGCCAGCCTCCCTTCATAGCAGTGTGTGTGTGTGTCTCCTCTTCAATCAATAGGCAACCAACATCATTCCAGCGTCATCTCCATGGCAACCAGCTCGAGCTGTAGTCGTGATTGGCCACCTCCCAGAGGCTTTGATGTGATAGGAGGACAGAATCCCTTTCTTCCCACCCCCTCCTCTCACAAACACACACACACACACACACATAGTTTGTCTTCTTTCTTCACCTAAATGTTGTTATATGGGAATCGGGGATTAGGCAGTTCATTGAGTCTCGTTGTCTGAGCAGTGATTTAGCATCAGCATCAACGAGGCAGGCAGGCAGGCACAGCTGGAGACCAGATGCATGTCAGAGGAGAGAGAGGGAGAGAGACTGTCTCGTCTGGTCTTGTGTACCGTATAGCGGCAGTGCTTCTTCTGTACTGTGTTTGTCCCAGAGAGAGGCAGAGTCAAGCTCCTCGTCATAGCAACGGATGGACGGACTACTGATTACTAGCCTTTCACTGTTACCGTTTGTGGATAAGCGACAATGACAGATCCATCCCTCTGTGGAGGACGGAGGAGTGGGGAGGCAGGAAGACGATGCAGTCTCACTCAGTCAGCCAATAGCAAAGTAGGACTCTGGAATCTGCACACTTCAGTGTTCTGATCAGATCACGGACTGATCAGATCAATGCATGATCCCCGCTGGATCATTTCAACGGAAAAGGGGCTTCATTTGTTTGGAATCTGTGCATGGAAGTACCATAATAAGTGTATGTCGTGAATACAAAATATCCCACAGGAAGTCAACTTTTTTTTTTTTTGTGGAAGACGTCAGCGCGGGCATGTTTTTCAGCCCCTCTAAAAGTTGTCATTTTAAAAGAGCTTTTATCTTGAGCTGGTTTTTTGTCTTGGTTAATGACGCTCCCTTGTTGTCATTAATATTTTATTAAAGGAACAAAACAGGGCAGTACCAGCTCGTGCTATTTCTGTCACTGTTAAAAACGACATCTGAGGGGTCAGAATTAGCGACAGTAAAAAACTGTATTCTGTAACTGATCAGCCTGGTAATTACATCTTAACCTCAGCCCAGCTTACTGATCCTATCGCTTTGGTGTCGGATACTGAACCTCAGCCCAGACCAAATTACTACCCATACCCCCCCACTCTCCCTGAAGAGAGAGAGAGAGAGCGAGAGAGAGAGGGGGGGGCGAGGGAGGCTGTGGAAAATAAGGGCAGAGAAAGAAGAAGTGGGTGTCAGGGTGACATTTATAAATTTTTCTCCGTTGAAGTCGACTCAGCGGCGACGGATCCGTGGTAATTACGACCCCCTCCATCACAGACTGATGTATGACCTGTGCACCAGGCCCGAGCAGCCACCGGAACCCGAACCGGAGCAGCCACCGGAACCCGAAGCGGAGCAGCCTGTGTCTACAGCGGATACAGACATGGAAGGGAGATGCCGTGGAGAGGCTGAGACCCCAGGACAGCAGAACCTAATACAGCAGGACAGGGATACTAAGACAGAGGAGCATGGTAATAATACTACAACTACCAATGGGGACTCAATGGACAAGGCAAATCTAGACACTACCTCTACCACTGTTACTGCCCCTGTGACACCCAAGAGGCACAGCTCACTTTACAAGGACCTCAACGACTGCGAGGTGGGAGGGTTTCGCAAGGTAAGTCCTGGAATAAAGTGTGTTATGGACCTGTAGGACACCCTAGAGCACTGAGATACCACTGCAAAGTGCTGGCTGTTACATGCCTGGATGGTCTGTCATTTAGATTGAACTGCAAGTCTGATTGCTAGTCTGACGCAGGTTGCCTGCCGTTTTTAAAAATGAGCCAGTTGTCTCGGGGGCTCTGTGCATAGGACATTACAAAAGTATACTGGCAGTTAAGCCTATATGTTTGGGTTGTCAATGGACGTCCCGTCTGATCCTGCTTGAGTTCCAGTCTGACAGCCAGTATGATGCAGGTTGGCTGTAGTTTTGTCCTGCTGTTTCATGTGGGTCAGTGCTATCGTAGGCAGCTCTGTTTAGCTCGTCTGTCAATGAATGAACTGACACTTCTGCTGGTACTGGTGTGGTTTGATGTGGGCCAGTATTGGTGTGGTTTGATGTGGCCCAGTATTGGTGTGGTTTGATGTGGGCCAGTACTGGTATTGGTGTGGTTTGATGTGGGCCAGTACTGGTGTGGTTTGATGTGGGCCAGTATTGGTGTGGTTTGATGTGGGCCAGTACTGGTGCTGGTGTGGTTTGATGTGGGCCAGTACTGGTGTGGTTTGATGTGGGCCAGTACTGGTGCTGGTGTGGTTTGATGTGGGCCAGTACTGGTGCTGGTGTGGTTTGATGTGGCCCAGTACTGGTGTGGTTTGATGTGGCCCAGTACTGGTGTGGTTTGATGTGGGCCAGTACTGGTGTGGTTTGATGTGGGCCGGTACTGGCGTGTTTTGATGTGCCCCAGTACTGGTGCTGGTGTGGTTTGATGTGGCCCAGTACTGGTGCTGGTGTGGTTTGATGTGGGCCAGTACTGGTATGGTTTAATGTGGGTCAGTACTGGGTCAGTGCTGGGCCAATGCTGCAGCATAGCAGGCCACCCCGTGATGTGAACACTGTTTCTATAGCAGTTACTATATTTAGCATGAGTGTTGACCTCAACCCACATTTCACACCACTGCAGAGCCTAAAGTGGGACAACACAGGATCCACTTAATGGACTTTCATTGAAAATCAATATGGGAAGTTGGGAACCTACAGGATTCCTCATGTAATTGGTCTCTACTCGCTGTACCTTCACCGTGTTTACTAGTAGGGTGAGGGACTTAATGGTGATAAAGTGAGTTGAGTTACCTAGTAGGATAAACAAGAGCTGAGGGATATTTATATTATTCACACACACACACACACACACACACACACACACACACACACACACACTCAGTGTTTGTACTATTTGTTATCAATGATTGATTCTGTACGTTTTGGCGTCCCTTAATATCTGGTGTGTTATACTAGTAACTTTTCAGATAAGGAGCTAATTTGTATTGGATTTGAGGGTTGGCAGCAGCTGCTAAAACACATTTAGAGGAAATTGTTATCAGGACATATCCGTTTTTTTCTCCCCCCATATAGGAATGAATTCCTGATAGTGTTTTTATTGAACTAATCGCACGAGAAGGAAATGACATATATTTTTACACGTGGAGAGATTTATTTGGGTAGCTTACAGCAAAACAACACTTCCTGATTACAACAGCCTCAGTCACCACCACAGGGATTGAACTTGGGGGATGCTTTAGTGGGTACCACGAACCAGACAGACAGTGACGGATGTATAACCCTGACCTGAGAGAGAGGGATGGAGCCACGGAGATGGAGAGATGGAAGGACAAAAAAGGAAAGGAGGGTTGGATGGAGGCAGAGAGGGAATGAAGGAGGGATGGAGGCGGGGAAGGAGAGCTGGATAGAGGCTCGGAGATAGGGAATGAGGGATAGAGGAAGGGATAGCGAGGGAATGAGGGATAGAGGGAATGAGGGATAGAGAGGGAGAGAATGAGGGATAGAGGAAGAGATAGCGAGGGAATGAGGGATAGAGGAAGAAAGGGAGGGAATGAGGAAGAGATAGGGAATGAGGGATAGAGGAATCATTAGCGACAGAATGAGGGAATGAGGAAGAGATAGCGTGGGAATGAGGGATAGAAAGAATGAGGGATAGAGGAAGAGAGAGAATGAATGAGGGATAGAGGAAGAGATAGGGAATGAGGGATAGAGGAAGAAATAGGGAATGAGGGATAGAGGAACCGATAGCGACGGAATGAGGGAATGAGGAAGAGATAGCGAGGGATAGAGGAAGAGATAGGGAATGAGGGATAGAGGAAGAGATAGGAAGGAAGGGATTGAAGGATAGAGGAAGAGATAGGGAATGAGGGATAAAGGAAGAGATAGGGAATGAGGGATAAAGGAAGAGATAGGATATGAGGGATAAAGGAAGAGATAGGGAATGAGGGATAAAGGAAGAGATAGGGAATGAGGAAGAGATAGGATATGAGGGATAAGGGAAGAGATAGGGAATGAGGGATAGAGGAAAAGATAGGGAGGGAATGAAGAGTAGAGGTAGAGTGAGGGATTGAGTAATTTGTGAGCCTTGGGAGTCCCCTGAGAGGAATAGGAGACTAGCTGTGTGCAGTACGACATGCCCCTGCCCTATGACCCCACTATGACCACTCTCCCCTCCCTCCCAAATATCTCTTGAGCTGAACCATAGGCAAGGAGCACTTATTGTTTCCGTAGGGGGATGTGTCACCCAGGGTTAGAACGAAACACTGCCTAGCTGTTGCCAACCAGCCTAATGCAAACAGACTGCTCAGGTTTTTAGGGATGCGTATTTAAAAGCCCATTGGACTGTTGGGGTCGGGAGTATTTTTGAAGCAAATTATTTTATTGAGAAACAGTGGTCTCTGCTCTCTTTCGTTTTCTCTGGTTACGGCGGTGCTGACCTCTGCTGGTGCCTATCGTTCTCTGGTTACGGCGGTGCTAGACTCTGCTGGTGCCTATCCTTCTCTGGTTACGGCGGTGCTGGCCTCTGCTAGGGCCTATCCTTCTCTGGTTACGGCGGTGCTGACCTCTGCTGGTGCCTATCCTTCTCTGGTTACGGCGGTGCTGACCTCTGCTAGTGCCTATCCTTCTCTGTATACAGCGGGGCTGGCCTCTGCTGGTGCCTATCGTTCTCTGGTTACGGCGGTGCTGACCTCTGCTGGTGCCTATCCTTCTCTGGTTACGGCGGTGCTAGACTCTACTGGTGCCTATCGTTCTCTGGTTACGGCGGTGCTGACCTCTGCTAGTGCCTATCCTTCTCTGGTTACGGCGGCGCTGACCTCTGCTGGTGCCTATCCTTCTCTGGTTACGGCGGTGCTGACCTCTGCTGGTGCCTATCCTTCTCTGGTTACGGCGGTGCTGACCTCTGCTGGTGCCTATCCTTCTCTGGTTACAGCGGTGCTGACCTCTGCTGGTGCCTATCGTTCTCTGGTTATGGCGGTGCTGACCTCTGCTGGTGCCTATCGTTCTCTGGTTATGGCGGTGCTGACCTCTGCTGGTGCCTATCCTTCTCAATGGGAGGGTCTCTGCCTTTAAGATGGGGGGGTGGGCCCTGCGTATTGTTCAGCTGGGAGGGTCTCTGTCTTTAAGATGGGGGGGTGGGCCCTGCGTATTGTTCAGCTGGGAGGGTCTCTGTCTTTAAGATGGGGGGGTGGGCCCTGAGTATTGTTCAGTTGGGAGGGTCTCTGTCTTTAAGATGGGGGGGGGGGGTGGGCCCTGCGTATTGTTCAGCTGGGAGGGTCTCTGTCTTTAAGATGGGGGGGTGGGCCCTGCGTATTGTTCAGCTGGGAGGGTCTCTGTCTTTAAGATGGGGGGGTGGGCCCTGCGTATTGTTAGCTGGGAGGGTCTCTGTCTTTAAGATGACAATTTATTCTCTAGTTCCATGCGGTGCAGAGCGGGCAGCCGTGTGTGTGTGTGTGTGTGTGTGTGTGTGTGTGTGTGTGTGTGTGTGTGTGTGTGTGTGTGTGTGTGTGTGTGTGTGTGTGTGTGTGTGTGTGTGTGTGTGTGTTTTCCTCATCACCATTTCCAGCCGTGTGTGTGTGTGTTTTCCTCATCACCATTTCCAGCCGTGTGTGTGTGTGTGTGTGTGTGTGTGTGTGTTCCCACAGCATGGTGTGTTAATGAATAGCCCAGCGTGGGGCTCAGTGGTCCAGCGGTTAGACATTAGTCTGGTCTGTGTAGACTGATTGAACACAGCAGCCACTCAATGGACCTTTACCTGATCCCAGATGAAACAGGAGATTAATGGGAGGGGAAGACATTAAAGAAGGAGGAGGGGGGTTTAATAGAGGGGGGGTGAAAAGGGACATTAATGGGGGGGGTGGAAAGGTACATTAATGGGGGGGTTAATAGAGGGGGGTGAAAAGGGACATTAATGGGGTGGGGTGGGGGGTGGAAAGGGACATTAATGGAGGGGGCGGGGGTGGAAATGGACATTAATGGGGGGGTTAATAGAAGGGGGGTGAAAAGGGATATTAATGGGGGGGTTAATAGAGGGGGGTGAAAAGGGACATTCATGGAGGAGGAGGAGGGGGGGGTTTAATAGAGGGGGGGTTAATAGAGGGGGGGAGAAAAGGGATATTAATGGAGGAGGGGGGGGTTTAATAGAGGGGGGTGAAAAGGGATATTAATGGAGGAGGGGAGGTTTAATAGAGGGGGGGGTGAAAAGGGATATTCATGGAGGGGGGGGGTTTAATAGAGGGGGGTGAAAAGGGACATTAATGGAGGAGGGGGGTTTAATAGAGGGGGGGTGAAAAGGGATATTAATGGAGGAGGGGGGTTTAATAGAGGGGGGTTTAATAGAGGGGGGGTGAAAGGGGACATTAATGGAGGAGGGGGGTTTAATAGAGGGGGGGGGGGTGAAAAGGGACATTAATGGAGGAGGGGGGTTTAATGGAGGGGGGTTTAATAGAGGGGGGTGAAAAGGGATATTAATGGAGGGGGGGTTAATAGAGGGGGGGTAAAAAGGGATATTAATGGAGGAGGGGGGGTTAATAGAGGGGGGGTGAAAAGGGATATTAATGGAGGAGGGGGGGTTTAATAGAGGGGGGGTGAAAAGGGATATTAATGGAGGAGGGGGGGGTTTAATAGAGGGGGGTGAAAAGGGATATTAATGGAGGAGGGGGGTTTAATAGAGGGGGGGTGAAAAAGGGATATTCATGGAGGGGGGGGTGAAAAGGGATATTAATGGAGGAGGGGGGGTTTAATAGAGGGGGGGGGGGGTGAAAAGGGATATTAATGGAAGAGGGGGGGTTTAATAGAAGGGGTGGTGAAAAGGGATATTAATGGAGGAGGGGGGGGTTAATAGAGGGGGGTGAAAAGGGATATTAATGGAGGAGGGGGGTTTAATAGAGGGGGAGTGAAAAAGGGATATTCATGGAGGGGGGGGGGTGAAAAGGGATATTAATGGAGGAGGGGGTGGAAAGGGACATTAATGGGGTGAGGGAGGGGTGGAAAGAGACATTAATGGGGTGGGGGAGGGGTGGAAAGGGAAATTAATGGGGTGGGGGAGGGGTGGAAAGGGACAACATAGCCCCCAACCCCAAACTTCCCATAATAGCAGCTTATTATACAGGAGGCGTGAGGGAGTAGGAAGGAGTCTATTGTGATGAGGAGAAGGAGTCTAGTGTGTGAGGTGATGTTGATGAGGAGGAGGAAGGAGTCTATTGTGTGAGGTGATGTTGATGAGGAGGAGGAAGGAGTCTATTGTGTGAGGTGATGTTGATGAGGAGAAGGGAGTAGTCTATTGTGTGAGGTGATGTTGATGAGGAGGAGGAAGGAGTCTATTGTGTGAGGTGATGTTGATGAGGAAGAGGAAGGAGTCTATTGTGTGAGGTGATGTTGATGAGGAGGAGGAAGGAGTCTATTGTGTGAGGTGATGTTGATGAGGAGAAGGGAGGAGTCTATTGTGTGAGGTGATGTTGATGAG